>NW_007726643.1:67819-95388 GCF_000696425.1 Galeopterus variegatus | reverse complement strand
TTAATTCCCACTGTAAATAGCCAGCCCATATCTCTCTCTCTCTCTCTCTCTCTCTCTCTCTCTCTCTCTCTCTCTCCCCCTCCCTCCCTCCCTCCCTCTCTCTTTGTTTTCAGCTTGCAGCAGATTTCTCATGTTCACTTTCAGATTTTTCAGAAATGACTTTTATAAGTATCACAATCTGATGAGGAACATCTGAGTCTCTAGAGGAAAATTGATGTCCTAGATCAGTGTGTCACCTATGGATGACTGGAACGGAAATAAGTCTTGAGCTTCTTTTTTGGAGTGACAAAGGTTAGGATGTTAATCACATTTTTTATATTATGAAATATCACACCTGCAGAAGCCAGTGTATGTAGCCACAGAGAGCAGTTGCACTTATCAACATAAACCACCTTTTCTAAAGCAGGAATTTTGTGTAAAGCTATTAGGTGTAGCTTTATAAAAATAAAAGAAGCACTTTCAGAATGGTCCATTTCCTTTGTGTTTTTTGATGCACATTTTCATCCAATTCATTGTCTAAGAATTTCATAGAGTCAGGATTCTCACAAAATGTCTTTATTGTGAATGTACCTACTATAAAAACAGGTGCTTCCTTTTCCTTGCAGATTTTTTGAAAGCTCTCTAGAATGCTGGAGCCTTTTTTGCTCCATTTCTAAAGTAATAAATTTTTTAAATCGTGTTTTTTTCAATTGTATTTCGTGGGTTGATCCAAAGAGTGCCTATATAGAACCTTTTGTTAGTTTTCTTCAGTACTGTAATTCCACTACCTTGCAGTACCATGCAGTAGGCACTTGTACTGTACCATGCACAGTACCATGCAGTAGGCAAAGGTACTGTGGGTTGGCTTCCTCAACTGGGAAGTTCATCTTCTTCACAAAGTGTTCAGTCCCATGTGTGCCCAGCCAGGACTGGAATACCCAAGATAGGTGAAATGATTGGAGGCTGGCAGGACTTCTCCCTTCAGTTGTCTACTTGAACTTCTCATATGGTGCCTCATGCCACCAAGAGCCCTTCCCTTTAAAAACTAATTTATAAATCATCTCATAAAGTCATTGAGTATTTTCCAAGTTGGTTCTTATAGAATCATGGGTTAAATTAAAGTAAAACTGAAAACATATAGGATTATAATTGTTTCATATAAGATGCAATAATTCAAAGAAAACAAAAGCCTTAATATTCTTTGATATTTCTCCATGAAACAAATCTGAGCTGCAATAATGGATTGATATAAAATAAAATGAAATATTACAACTTTCCATTACAGTACCCTGGGGTTGTGAATGACATATACTTGTTACATATTACAGAGCTTGTTTTGAGTTAATGGGGATAGCAAATATAATTTTAAAAAACATGTAACTGTAATGCATTATTTTTGTTTGTTTTCAAAGTATTTTTCAGAAGACATTAGCACACAAGTGCTGACAAAGAGTACCTTCTAAATATATTTCCCCTCAATATAGTGTTTTACTTAATATATTATTTACCCTTAGAAAGCCTCAACTGTGAAAGTAAAACAAAATATCGATTCTAAATTGTAACAATTTCAGAACAAAGCAATGTCTGTGGTTACAGCATAATTGGAAAATAACCCCTTTACAGGGGGACTATAAAACCAACATTAGTAGCTTGAGCACTGATGAAATTGTTTCAGAGCACTGAGAAAACGCAAAAAATTGTAATGATTGTTATTTTCCTTTTTACAATATCACAACAATCAGTCAACAAAGCAGAGCAAAATATTGCAAGGCCTGGTTTCATTGACTTTTCCTCACATTTGATTTTACATTTCTGATAAAAGTTTTTTTCAATATATTATTGATAATACAATTTAGATTATGATTAGATTTGGGTAGGTCCATTCACCTCACCACCACCAACCCCAAGATATAGGTATTAATATGTCTGGGTTGACTTTATGTTAAGTTTGAAAAAATTGTATTTCAGTGTCTTATAATCTATAGTCAACACAGTGCATTTATTATTATATCAATCATGCTTTTGATGAATATAAAATTTAAAAGTATAATTGAGCTATTGAAACTATAATTCCTTAAAGATATAAACATATTTGACATTTAATTTATCAATATGCTGTTGTAAAACTTCAATAAAACAACTAAATCTTATCAATATATACCAATGCTTCAGCAAATATTTCTTGGATTTGTGAGTGGACAAAACACAGAATAATTGCTGAATTATTTTTAGTTATGTTTAAAGGGATAAACTTTCTCATTCAATTTAAAACTCTGAATGCAACTTAAATATTTTAAAATGAATGAAATTGTTTTAAAGCAAAATCTACTTTAGATAGCAAAGTTAAATGTTTTATTTTGTAGAAATATTAAAACATAATTATTTTGAATCCATATTAAAATTTCAAATAATTCAAATTTCATAAAACTAGTTAAAGCACTAAACAGTCTCACTCACTAGTTGTTAAACATTTTAACATGCTAAGCATGTTAATATTTTTAAGATAACCACTGTCGCTGTGTGGATTGGACACATGCACACACAGTTGGTGGAAATATCAATTGAGGCAATTTGCTGAGGAAAAAGGTGATTTAGCAGGATCCAGAAAAATAAAATAAACACAACTTAAAGTCAGCTATTTTACCTCTAGAAATCTATCTTTCAGAATAATAACTCGAGGTCATACAATTAGTTGCAGTTTTTTTCTTAATTTACCTTTTTCTGTGAAAATATACAATTAAATTGATTATTCATCCAAAAGAGAATGGTCAAATAAATTGTGATAAATTCACACAATGGAACACTCCGTAATTAATTAAAGGAATAAAGTACATCTGTAAGTTCTGATCTGGAAAGTTATTAGCATATTATGAGAAAAAAAGGCAAGAAAAATATGCATAGAATAATTTATTTTTCTTTATTTCATATTCTAAAGTGTATGCATATATATATACATACATGTATATAAATATGTATATTTATACATGTGTGCTTTTATATAAATATAGAATATAAATCATACTAATACATGGTTAACTCCAATAATATTTATTTGAAGAAGTAGAGCAGGGCATTTATTCCTTCTTAAATTGCTTTACCAATATTCCATGGAATTCCAAGTTATTTTAACCTTTTCATATTTTCCAAATAATGAAAAAACAATATTGGCATTTGTTTGTGAATAAGATATTAAAGTTCCGTTCTGTAGTGTCCTACTAAACTGTACAAAATCAATTAGAAGAAGAAAAACATGAGTTACAATTATAAAGTGAAAAAAACCTTAGAAATGCAATTCAATGGACGTATTCAATTAGAGTTTTAATTTGTCTGCAGTGTCTACCCAGCAGATAAGTGTTGTACCATGTACGAGTATTGTCCCATGTGCTAGTCAAAGGAGTATAATGATCCTAACATTTACTGATTCTAGATCCTCTTCTTACAAGGCTTTCCAATACTTCTTTATATATTAAGTTGCAGAGGTGTATAAATACTCTTCCCATCAAGAAGTGGGCTGATTTCCCCTTTCTTTGCATCAGTGCAGACTTGTAACTGCTTTGATCAATAGAGTGCAGAGAAACTGATGCTATGTGACTTCCAACTTTAGATCATTAGGAAGCCAGCCACCCTGTAAAAAGTGGGACTACCCTAATACCACCATGCTACAGAGGCCGCTTTCGGTGCACCAGTTGACCATGTTAGCTAAGCTCCCAGCCGAAAAACAACATCAACTACCAAACTTGTGAATGAGCCATTTTAAATGCCCAGCACAGTTGAGCCTTCAGATGACAGGAGCTCCAGCTGACACCTGAGAGACCCCATAGAAGAATCAGGGAGTACTTCCAGAATTCCTGACCCACAGATTCAAGAGCAAAATAAAATTGCCATTTTACTCCACTATATTTTTAAGTAACTTGTTGCAAAGCAATAACCAGACTATAAATTTACTTAAAACTCTAAGACAAATAAATACTCAGTAGAGATTTCCTCCTTTGGGAACTGCTTCTTTAAGATCAACTGAAATGAAAATCCCAATCTTTTCCAATTTCTTAATTTACCTTATTTATGTGGGAGAGGGCTCAGTCTAATCCAATCCATTTTTATAAGGGACGATCCACTTCAGATTTGATTCTTAGGCTAATATTCTCTATAAAGGTCAGGTTGGATTAACGCAAAGTTATTTCAATACTCACCTTTGTTATACTTTTTTCTACCTGATGGAGAAATCTATTAGACATTGAATGCGTTCATGTTTTACTGTTCTTTATTTGGCCTTTCACTTTCTGTAAAGATTATACTGTAGCAGTTCAATATTGGCCCCAGTTATTTATTGCCTGTATCAATTATTGCAAAAGTTAAAATGATTGGAAAGTGTACTATTATCAGGTTTGGTACTAACATAGTGGAATAAAACAGTGTTATACTCTGTCTCTGTCTCTCTCTTCTTTTTTACATTTATGCTACAGACTGACAAACACTTCTGAATATGTTAGTTGTATTTCCTATCCACTGAGGTGAATAGTGAGATGGATATTTTCTTATAGAATAATGCCATGATTTTATTGCTCTGCCTGCTATATAATTATCATCTGAAAGAATGGCATATCCAGCTATTCTAAAATAAAAATAATTTTTGACACACACTCTAAAGCATTATTTATGTCTAGCAACATTCTACAGTAGGTCAAATCATTTTATTTCTAGTATAACGTGTAAGCATATTATTTTGGAAGATTCACTGGATATTATAATACTTTAAAACTAGACAGAAAATTGATGTATATTTTCGTATTTCATAGTCATAGCAATTTATTGATTATAACTGCATTAAACATTTTCCAATTCAAAATTATTGTGAGAATGCTTTATGTCATATAATTTTTGTATCCTAAATATCCTTTTGTCGGTGTGTAAAAAAAAAAAATGAATCAGTGTTTTGTGTCAAGGAAAATGTTGATCCTGACTGGTTTCAATTATTGCTGGGCCAATTTTTATGCGCAGGTGGAGTTGCCATATACAAAGGCAGGATTTTAGTTTAAGCTACTCAATTTTTGTACCAAAATTATATGACATAAAGCGTTCTCACAAAAATTTTAGGTTGGAGTATATTTAATGAAGATGTAATCAGTAAATTGCTATGAGAGATAACTCCAAAAATATGTAATATAGTTTTGGCCTGCTATACATATAAATTATGATGATATATTTTATTTTATTTGAATATTTGAATATTTTATTCAAATATTAGTGTTAACCTCTAAATAGTTTTAAATAACATCTACCACATAAGGTTAATGTACATAAAAATAGTTTTTAAATGTCCCTCTGCCCCTATGAGCAGGGATCAATGGCAGTTGAAAACATCAACGAGTACCTTCAAATGACTAATTTTGGTTTATAAGAATTGTTTTGTTGAAATTAGTAAATGCATTAGACACTCTAAAATAAGTTGTGTAGAGAGATCATCATTTTCCCCCTAATTCAAAGGATGTTGGCTATACCTACAAATACAGGAACTTCAGTTCCCTAAATGCGTACTAACTCCATCAGATGCATGGGGGTTTACAGATGGTAGTTTCCCTGTAATGATAAAAAATCGTGGCCAGTTATCAAGTGGAACTTTCATTTTTTAATCTTAATAGCTCATCACTCTATATGTAATACTGATCTCATTTCTAAGTAAAACATCAATAAGTGGTTACTTGTATGAATATACAGCTCACTCAACAGTTTAGGGCCAGAGAAATAAATTTTAAGTGATGAGTTGGTTCTTGTACCACTCAGTTTGTTTTCTGTTATGCTGCAGTCCCAAACAATTCCAACGCTTCAGTGGCTTACTACAACAAAATAGTTTATTTCCTGCTTATGTCATTCGTGGAAAGAGAAACAAGTATGTTTCTATTGGGCTTTGCTCCACCCTGCTCCACATGTCTTCATTCTCAGAATCAGGCTGAAGGAACAGTTAATCATAGGAAATTCCAACTTCATAGCAGAGAGAAACTATGGAAGAAACTTGGTGAAAACACACAATCACTCTTTAAGTGTCTGCTCCTAATTAGCATTCATCACTCCCATTCACATTCCCTTAGTCAATGCAGGTCATATGAAATAGCAACGCATAATGTGCCCACAGGGTAACACTACGTGTCACATATCAATGGTCAGCAATAAATAATCCTCTTATAGGCAAAGGAGAAGTGAACATTTGGGAGCAATTATTCAGTCCACATCATATAAAGTTGTAATAAAGTTGGAAAATAGAGAACAGCAGAGTTCTGACCCTGGTTTATTCCAACATGAAGGGCAAGTATAAAAAAAAGGAGATGGCAAAAGTAGGAATAACAGATTAGGAAAAGCCAGGTAAGTCTGTTGTGATCAAAGCCAGGGGATTTTTCAAATAGGAGAGTGTGGTCAAATGCATTTTGTACCTCTGAATACTTGAATAAGAGGGTGATAGACATAATTTTCCACATCTCAATATGAATAAAGCTGGTGTCCTTGAAAAGTGCATTTTAAGTATTATTTTCAAAGTGAAAGTACAGTAAGTTCAAGAGTGAATAAGGATTTCTTGTTCTGACATAAGGCAGTTGAATTAACATAATACTCCTCCTGTGCTGTAGACTTCTAGAAATCCTGGATAAAGTATAACAACAGCAAAATATATTGCTATACTGGTAAGAAAAGAAAAGAAAAGAAAACATTCAAATGCCATAAACAAAAAGGAAATGAAAAGATAGGGCCTTAGCACTGAGTTTGTAGTTATGGGGGTGATAGGGAACAGCAAAAGAGCTTTATAGAATCCATAAAGAATCTATAAAGAGCTTTATAGAATCCTTTTAAGGCTGAGGCTTGGCTTTTAAAGATCACCAAAGTAGAGGAAAAAAAATGCCTTGAACCAACATGAGGTTAGAAGCTAGAAAAAATGTCCTTTAATCAGCATAGTATCTCTGGCGAGAAACAAAATGCCCTGTGTAAAAATTGAAAAGCATGGCTTCGGCAAAATGTTGATTTGTTAGTTCTAGCTGTTGGCTACCTGCATGTTACATTATTCTCCGAGCTCTTCTGTATGTTTGAAATAGTTGTATTTAACATGACACCAATTTGGAAGTGCTGACAGAGATGTTGAAATACAAATGTTATCAGACAATAAAGTGAGTTGTGAGAGACACCATACTCATCTTGTCAATGGAAACATTAAAAAAAATTACAATATATGTATAAATATAAAAAAAGATCCAAAAATAAGTTTCACAACCTAAAAACATAAAAACAACAAACAAAAAAGCCTTCTCACTCCTCAGTTGGATATAAGGATAGAGAAAAGAATTGGATAAGGATTTGTGAAGAGATTTTTTTGGATAGAACTGTTGCTATCTTGAGAGTCCATGTCTCCTTCCTCCACAAAAAGAGAGGAGTAGGGGTCTTATTTTCCAACAGCAAACCTGTTGAAAGGGAACTGTAAGGGAACTTTTCTGAAAGCTTGATAAGTATTCTGTGCACTTGGCAAAAATGACAGACTGGTGTCTGGTACAGGCTGGAGAACCTTCAGACACAAGTCTGGCTGTCAGCTGGAAGCATCAGGGCAGAGAAAGATGGTAGAAACTTATTTGGGGCAAAGAAAGAATTAGCTTCTCCTAGCCTGATCTATTTTAAATGATTATCGTCCCTGTTGGGACCCACACAGAGAAGTGGGTAGAGTGAAGTGAAGCTTGTGGAGTGAATCTCCTAAATAAAAAGAAACTGAGGGAGATAGAGGCAACAAGAAGCAACCAACTGGTTTTTGGAAGAGTCGCATAAGGGGGCCTCCAGTGAGCCCATGATACATGAGAGAAGTCAGCAGTTTTACACCTATCCACGAGGGGGAGCTGGTACCAGATGACAACTGCACTTACATGAGTATAAAGCTGTTATTTCCACAATCTTCTCTTTTCCTGAACCGTAATGTGAAGGTTAAAAATAAATATGCACATACACACACACTCTTAGGAAGTTAGGGGAGAAATTTAAATGCTAAGTAAGGAAGGAGAATTAGGATCCTCAAACCCTTTCCCACTGCTATCTGTCCACCCAAATCAAGTTTTTACTGGATAAGGAGAGAAATACTATGGTTAAATCAATTTCAGAGTTTTGATTATTGCCAAGAATTGGACATACTAAGATCTGTTTGTTGCTAATTAAAGTGGTTCTAGATATATTTCTCAAAGAATATAATGAGGTTTCAATGAAATAAAGAATTAAATAAGGATTTCAGAATAAATGAATAGGAAGGACAGGAGGTTGTAGTTAGAGAGTGTGGTGTTTGGAATTGATATTTGCAGATGGTAATCATTGGTGATACCAAAATTCAGGGTGTGCACTTGTGATTGGGTTGTTAAGATAAGGTTTAAAATAAAGATCACTAAGTAATAAGGTAAAGCAAATGATAGACTGGAGCTTGGAATGGACATCCACTCTATCAAGTCAGGTCCTCTGCTAAGCAGACACTGAAATGGAGTTAGGAGTCCAAGAGAGTTATTGGAGAGAACAATTTCTGTGAAAAATCAAGGAGGAGAAAATAGGATCAGGCAGGGAAAGCCTTTAGACCATGAAGCATATTTGACACCTTGTTGGAGTGAGCAGGACTGAAGCCATGTTGGGACCTAAAGCTGCCTGGGCTGCAGAGGTGGGGAGGATTTTAAAAAGGACATTTTTTTCTCTCCGCTCTTGCTTCCCATCTCCTGACTTTCTTATCTCGCTCGCTAAGTAGGAAAACAAGGCCAAGAAGCTAATTAGTACTTTGCAAAGCTAACAGTTCTTTCTTTGAGATTTGTAGAATTTTGAGAAATGATCCAGGCCAAACGACTGGAAGCTGACCTTGGGCACTAGTCAAGTACACTGGCGCAAATCAAAATCTTGCAGGGTCCTGAGATAACAGCGAAGATGAGAACAGAAACCAGATGAGGCCTTGGCGAGACCTTGTACCTGGATCACAGACACGGACCCCTCGTAACTCACATCTCCTGCTCTCCTGCTTTTCACCTCCCACATTCCATTCCCTCAACCCTTCCTTTAAAAACCCCTCAGTAAATGTAAATCTTTGAGATGGGTTAGCCTACCGTCTCCTTCAGCTGAATACATCTGCTTTTCTAACATCAACCATTTGACTTCTGAGGTTTTTTTCTTTCCTTTTCAAAGGGGCGGGCAGCCGGACCTGAGTCTGGTAACAGCCTGGGAAAGGAAAAAGGGAAGTGAGCTTATGGCGGGAAGAACCTCAGACCGTCATGCAGATCTGAACATGTTTTGGTTAACCTAACAGTTCTGGAGCAAAAATTGCCCATTAGAGGAGTCTTGCATTTGTCAAAGAGGGCAAGGGCCCAGTACCCTCACCAAGCTTAGTAATCGTCTAGAGGCTTCGCTGGAAGAATATGGCCTCAACCCAAATATCAAAGCAGATCCTCAAGTTGCTACAATTGAAGGTTGTCACCTAACAGCTCTCCTTACAGCTGAATCACATGTTATTTCTTAAAGGGTAATCTGAGTGGCACATCTCCATGGCTATCACAATTATTTGCATATTGAAATCATTCAGAATGGTGACAGTAATGGAGGAACAGAGTGAACTAGGACCTACATATTCAGTGTATTGGGCAGAGGCAGGGAAATGACTGCTAGTGAAGTAGATGAAACCAAGGAAGAGAGATATAGCCTAATGGTGTGGGCTGCAGAAGGCCTGTGATAACAAATGAGGAAAGTAGGGAAAATATTGCAAACAGTAATTTTGAGCAAGGTAGAATAGTTATCTCACTTCCCAGAAATGAGATCCCTGGGATAGGAGAGAAACAAAGACATCAACTAAAAATAATTTCATTTTTATATACTTACAGAAGAGATAGTGTTGGAAAGACAGCCAGATTTCAGTTAAAGCCAGAAGTTGAACGTTGAGGATGTAATGAAGTTTGCTCATCACAGATCTGGAAACCCAGAGAAACAATAATAGGTTTTGGGTAGGAGAAGTGGTATGGGAAGACTGGATCAGAGTAGAAGTGCTGATAGTTGTAGGTGTGTTAGTCTGAGTGATAACAATGAGGATTGGACTCCTGCTGAAAGTAGAGAAAGATGAATAATCAGTTCAAGTTTAGCCGTTTGTTTTTAAGTACTATGTTGGGAGTCTTTGGGACACCTGTTCCTATTTGCAGCTTTTCCTGAGCCTGAGGAGCATAAAACTAGGTAATGAACTCTATTTGGATGCCAATAAATTGTTGACCCACTGAAGGTTAGACATTATAGGTACAAATATGTTGATATAAAATTGGAGTTAATAAGTGATTGGAATAATAACAGAATCAAACTCGAAATCAGAGAATGAGATAAAAAAGTCTGATTTCATAAGGTTATGCTTTAGTATAGTGGCTCTCATTAAGTCAGAGTCACAGTTATTTTTAAGACATCAAAAGATGATTGTTTATATTTATCTGAAGTGATTATGAAATAAAATACAAAAAGGGGCATCAATAAAATGATTCTCAAAACATGTACCTTTTAAAAGACATATAAAGTGTATATACACATACAATGGGATATTATTCAGCCATATAAAGAAATGAAGTACTGATATATAATGCAATGTAGATGAACACTGAAAACATGCTAAATAAAAGAAGCGAGACACCGAAAGTCACATTATTCCATTTATAGGAAATACCAGAACAGATAAATCCATAGATATAGACCACAGGTGGGTAGTTGGAAAGGGTTGGGGGGAATGGGGAATGGAAAGCAACTGCTTAATGAATATGAGGCTTCCTTTTTGAGTGGTGAAAATATTTCAGAACTAGATAGAAGTGGTGATTGTACAACATTGTGAGTGTACTAAATGCCCCAATTGTTTGTTTTACAGTGATCAATTTTATTTTATGTTAATTTTATCTCAATTTCAAAAAGATACTTTAATGGTTTAAAATGTAATTACAGTGTTGGAAAGCTGTGAGGAAATAAGCACTCTTATGCACTATGAGTATATGAATTAGTGTGAAACTTTGAGAGCAATATATCAATACATTTCAAAAATAAATTATCCCATGACTCTTTTACTGGCAATCCCAATGTTAAATATTAATCCTAAAATTGTATCCCATAGTTTTAGTTCAGATATTTTATACCCCATAGACAGCTTGGAAGCTCCCTTCCCTGCCCTCCAGCCCATCTTACACAACTGGAAATTGGTTGAAAAAAATTGGCCCAAAGAAATAGCCTGCTCATATTTATATATTTGGAAACAAGAACAACTTTTAATTATGAGTATTGTAGTTTTTTTTACACTCTACAGAAATAGGAAGTATGACTTACATTTTTAGAATCTCAAAGTTTTAAGGAATCTCATCTACCACCAGAATCCTCTTAACATCTCTAACAAGAGATCTTTTAGACCATTGTAGAAAGTACAAATTGAGAACACTGAATTCAGTGCTTACTAAGACAACCCTCTCTGAACAAATTTGCTTATAAGAATATTTTTCATCTGCCATTTTAACTGTATTCTCCTGACTTTAAAACACATCCTAACTGTGTCCGTACAGAGCAAATGTGCTCCCTGTTGAACTGGAAATTGCTTGGAAGAGAGTTGTCCTGTATATTGAGCATCCCTTTTTCTTTGAACCATGCCTAATCAATGTATAGATTTTTGAAATAAGAAGCTATTGCACACCGCACTTCTTAAGCTGCAATTCAGGGAAATATATATGCAAACTATTATAATTTAAAAGGTCAGTCACAAGACAATTAATTACATATAATACTAAAGAAAATCAATCTATTGCAATAGCTAGTAATAGGCTGAAAAATAATATCAAAAGTGATTTTTTTCTTGGCAAAAACATGTAAAAGTAAAGAACTACACTGTGGCATTTCTTTAAAAAAATTCACATTTGCTTTATTTTAAGATTGAAATAAAATCCTTGCATCCTATGAATTTGTGAGCCAAGTATTATATGGGGGATGATTATTATGTTGAATTGTGAATCCCTGAGAATAAAGCTTTACAAAAGAAATGCTGGCATAACCTTAATTGCAGTTCAAAATGTTGACATTTTAATCTATGTAAATACTCTAATAATATCCTCTTTTCTGTGTATGTAAGCTGGAGGAGCTATTTAAAGGCTTTGGTATTTATATATTGTAGGTTTGTAGGACCTTTGTGAGAGAAACCCTTGTCAGAACTAAATCATTCATTTGGGCTGACTAGATGAAAAGTAAAAGCAAACATGTACTCAGGTACAGCTGGTTTTTCCCTCAGCATCATGATTATATTGTATGAGTTTTATAAAATCCAGTTCCAGGGGGAGCTAGAAACGCGCTTTCTAGAACTGCTGGTGTTTGTATATATTCCCTAGTTCCACTTCTGTGCCTATAAACAGCGTTATTTGCATTTTCTGCTAAAACTTTTACTTCATACCACACATATTCTCACTAAATTCTGCTTTTGTGTATGCTTTTAATTAAAGCATTAGTGTTTAATCTCTTCTTTTAAAAGGAAATCTGAGGAATAGTGCAACATAGTGGATTAGCTAACACTTTGAGCTTCCAAGCAAACATTCATGAAGCCCACCACTACTGCACCCTGCCCTGGCATCAGAAATTTGAAAATAGAAAAAAAAAAAAAAAGGTTTCCAATTTCCCTTGCAATTGAGTGTTGTATAAACAAAATTTGAGGGAACCACAAATAACATTTGAAGATTATTCTAAAATTATACCATCTATATATGTATAGAGTTTAGCTGAAGTGGGAATTTCTAATGTTATATGATGACACTGAGTACCCTGATAATATCTGATTCATGTTTTTCTTGAACAATAAACTTAAATAATAATTTAGAAAAGGGATACCACAATATGCACATGCTAAAGCTTCTGGTTCAGTATCCATGGCTTTACAGGCCTTGTGTCAATGATAACTTTACATTTTTGAGTCCCAGCTTTTTAAAATATTAAGCTCAATCCATTTTTCTTTTATTAAAGATGTCTCACTGAAAATATTTTATCTGCAGTTTGGTATTTTAGATTGGAATTTTAAATTATTTCATATTATTTTGAAGCTAAAAATGCACAAGTAGTAAATGTACAGCTCCATGATCTCTTAATTTTTTAATTAATACACTTTTTAGAACAATTTTAGATTTACAGAAAAATTGAGCAGATACTAGAATTCCCACATACCCACACTCCCCTACACAAACTGTTTCCTATTACTAATATTTTAATTTTGCATTACTACTGTATATTTTTACAATTAATAAACCAATATTGATATATCACTATTGACTAAAGTCCAAAGTTCATTTAAGATCTAATCTTTATTTTGTGCACTTGTATGGGTTCTGACAAATACATAACACCATGTATCAACTATTACAGTATCACACAGGATAACTTCACCACTAAAAATCCCCTGTGCTTTACCTATTCATATGTTCTGCCCTCTCTCCAAACCCCTGGCAACTACTGATCTTTGCCTTTTCAGACTGGCTTTTTTCACTTAGAAATATGCATATCAGTGTTCTCCAATCTTTCAACTTATCAATCTTATTTCATTGGTGGATCATGCTTTGGGTGTTGTATCTAAAGCATTATAGCCAAACCTGTGGTCAACTGGATTTTCTCCTATGTTATTTTCCAGAAGTTATTTTTAGTTTGCATTTAACATTTAGGTCTATGATCCACAGGTGTAGGGTTTACATATCTATTCTTTTATATATATGGATATCCAACTGTTCTAGCACCATTTGTTGAAAAAAACTATTCTTTTTCCATTAAATTACCTTTGCTTTTTTTGTTAAAAATCATTTGACTATATTTGCGTAGATCTATTTTTGGTCTCTCTATTCTGTTCCATTGATCTATTTGTGTATTCTTTTGTCAATACCACACTCCTGTCAGGATTATTGTAGCTTTATAGTAAATCTCAAAGTCAGGTAATGTCAGTGCTCCAACTTTATTCTTCTGTTTCAGTATTGTGTTACCTACACTGGGTCTTTTGCCTTTCCATATACACTTTAGAATCAGTTTGTTGATATCCACAAAAGAACTTGCTGGGATTTTGACTGGGATTAAGTTAAATCTACAGACCAAGTTGGCAAGAATTGGCATCCTAACAAATTTGTCTTCTTATCCACAAACACGAAATAGCTCTCTGCTGGTTTAGATATGCTTTGCTTTCTCCATCAGAATTTGGTAATTTTCCTTTTGTAGATTTGTTCATATTTAGATAGATTTATACCTAATTATTTCATTTTTTTGGTGATACTGTAAATGACATTGTGTTTTTAATTTCAAATTTCAGTTGTTCATCGCTGGTATGCACGAAAGCAATAGGATTTTATATTAACCTCGTATCCTGTAACCTAGTTATAATTACTTATTAATCCTAGGAGGATTTTTTTATATTTTTTACATAGATGATCATGTTACCTGTGAACAAAGATAACATTATTACTTTCTTTTCAATTCGTATAGATTTTATTTCCCTTTATTGTCTTATTATATTCGCTAGGACTTCCAGTACAATGTTGAATAGGAGTGATGAGAAAGGATATCTTGGCCTTATTCCTGATCTTAGGGAAAAGGATCTAGTTTCTCACTATTAAGTATGATATTAGCTGTAATTTTTCTGTAGATGTTCTTTATCAAGTTGAAAAAGTTTCCAACTATCTTAGTTTGAGGAGAGTTTTTATCCTATATATAAATGTAATCTCTTCTTTAGCCTATTGATGTGATGAATTTTATTAATTGATTTCCCAATGTTGAAACAGGCTTGCGTACCTGGAATAAATCATACTTCGTCATGACATATAATTTTTTCTATACATTGTTGGATTTGATTTGCTAATACTTTGTTGAAGATTTTTACATGTAGTATTATGAGAGATGCTGATCTATAGTTTTAAATTCTCATACTGTCTTTATCTGGTTTTGTTATTAGGGCTATACTGGCCTATAGGTGGAACAATTTAGGATTTGCTATTTCTCCTTGCAGTTTTATCAATTTTTTTTTCACATATTTTGATGCTGTGTTGATAATGAATACAAGTTAAGAATTGCTATGACTTCTTGGAGAATTTACCCTTTTATCACTATATAATGACCCTTTATCCCTGATAATTTTCTCTGCTCTGAAGCCTGCTTTGTCTGAAATTAATGTAATTACTTTAGCTTTCTTTTGGTTAGTATTAACATGGTGTATAGTTGAACATATCTTTACTTTTTACTTGTCTGTGTCTTCATGTTTAAAGTGGATTTCGTGTAAATAACATATAATAGAGTCTTGTTTTCTTTCATATGCCCAGATAGTCACTGTATTTCAGTTGATGTACTTAGAACATTTATAGTTAAAGTGGTTATTAATATAGTTTGACTATTATCTACCATATTTGTAAACGTTTTCTATTCTTGCACTTTTTCTTTGTTTCCTTTTATCATACACTCTTTTTCAACTTTCTTTGACTCCAAGTCCTTCATCCTGGGCACAATTGCACATCTGGAACCCCAAAGCATCAGTCAGCCTCATTCCCACAGCTCTGCCAGGTGCAACCCAGTGGACCATGCTAGTGCCTGCAACTTTTCCAGGCCTGCATTGCATGTTGCCAGTGGCCTTACAGATCTGGGGTCCTAAGTGGCAGCCCTGCTGCCTTGGCTCTACTAGACATTTCCCTGGTGGGGGCTCTCTGTGGGGGCTCTGACCCCACTTTCCTGCTCAGTATTGCTCTAGCAGATGGCCTCTGAAGCAGCTCCACCCCTGTAGCAGGTCTTTGCCTGGGCTCCCAGGCTTTTCTATACATCCTCTGGAATCTGGGTGGAGGCTGCCACACCTCCACTGCTCTCATGTCTTGCCAGCCTGTAGACTTAACATGATGTGGACACCACCGAGGTTTCAGGCTTCTACTCTCCAGAGCTACTGCATGAACCACGTTTCAGGCCGTTTGAGGCAATGCTGCTTCAGCCAGAGCAGCTGGGATGCAGGGAGCAGGTTCCCCAGGGCAGCTATGCCCCAAGTCTGTCCTCTGGAACAACTCAGTTCTTCTAGGCCTCAGGGCCTGTGATGGGTGGGGTACCCTTCCAGACTTCTCAAATGCCTTTAGGGCTTTTCTCTCATTGTCCTGGTTCTTAGCATCTGGCTGCTTCATCACCAAACTACTGTCTTTAGCAAACAGTTTTTCCACTTCACCCTTGTGTTTTTCTCCAGTTCTCTGCTGCTCTACCACATCACCAGGCTGCAAATTTTCCACTTCTTTAAGCTCTGTTTCCCTCTTCAATTCTGGTTTTATGCCATGCCTTTGCTGCAATGACTCAGAATAGGCTGTTAGAAGTAACCATACAGATTCCTTAATGCTTTGCTGCTTGGAAATTTCTTCTGCCAAGCATTCTGGTTCACAACTCTTAAGTCCCACCTTCCACAAAGTCCAAGGGCATGGACACAGTGTAGCCAGGTTCCTTGCTATGGTGTAGCAAGGATGATCTTTTGTCCAATTCCCAATAAGTTCCTCATTTGTATCTGAGACCTCATCATCCGCATGTTCTTTACTGTCCACATTTCTATCAGCATTCTGGTCACAACCATTTAACCAATCTCTAGAATGTTCCAAACATTCCCTCATCTTTTTTCTTCTTCTAAGTCCTCCAAACTCCTCCAACCTTTACCCATTACCCAGTTCCAAAGCTTCATCCACATTTTCAAGTATCTGTATAGCAACACCCCACTCCTTGGTACCAATTTTCTGTATTAGTCTGTTTTGTGTTGCTATAACAGGAGTACCTGACACTGGGTAAATTAAAAGAACAGAAGTTTATTTGGCTTATGATTCTGGAACAGCTGCATCTGGCATGGGCTTCAGGCTGCTCATGGCAGAAAGCAGCTGGCAACTGACAGGTACAAGCTGAACACATGGCGAGAGGAAGCAAGAGAGACCTAACCTACTCACTCACTCTGTACTTTTTCACCTTGAGGGAGAAGTCATAAGCAGAGGCATTCTCTCACAGTGCTGAGTTATGCCTGTTTGGGGAAGGAGCGGACCTTGGTAAAATGAAATTGATCTCCTTAATTCAATGTGTCTGCTCTTGCTTTTGTGTTAACCTGGGTACTACAGCTTCTTAACTGAATTCTGTAATTCTCACAAAAATATTTTGGTCCATATATTTTTGTTCAATTGGCATTTCCATTGAGCAACAAGAGATGTTGTTTCCTATTCTGCCATCTTGCTGCTAACATTACCACTTCTTCACTTTGGAAGGATGATTTCATTGGCTACGGAATTCCAGATTGGTGGGGTAACATTTTTCCTCTGTCTTCTTTCAAGATTTTTTCTTTTTCTTTAATTTTATGCAGTTTGAATATGTTATGTGTACATGCGATTTGGGGGTATTTATTCTTCTTGGTGATCTCTGAGCTTCCTGAATCTGTGGTTTGGTGTCTATCATTAATTTTGAAAAATTCTCAGTCAGTATTACTTTAAATATTTCTTCTGTACTTTCTTATTTTCTTCTCCTTTTAATTCCCATTATGTATATGTTACACTTTTTATAATTGTCCCACTACTCTTGAGTATTATCCTTCATTTTTTTCATTATTATTTTTTCATTATTATTTCTCTTTGCATTTCAATTTGGGAAGTTTTTATTGACCTCTCTTCAAGCTCACTGATTCTTTCCTCAGTCATGTCTACTCTATGGGTGAGCCCATCAAATGAATTCTTTATTTCCATTAAAGTGGCTCTTATTTCTAACATTTTCTTTTGATTCTTTTGTAGATTTTTCCAGCTCTCTGTTTATATTACCCATCTGTTTTTGCATGTTTTCTACTATTATCATTAGGGCTCTTTATACATTAATTGTGGTTATTTTAAATTCCCTTACTGGTAATTTTAAAAACTGGGTCACATCTAAGTCTTAATCCAGCATGTGCTATGTCCCTTTAGACTGTATATTCCCTTGCCTTTCAATATACCTTGTAATTTTTTGTTGACAGCAGGACATGATGTATCAGGTTACAGAAACTAAGGTAACTAGACTTTTGGTGTGCAGTTTTATATTAATCTGGCTAAAAGTTTCTATTAAAGAAAAAGTTATTCTAACATTTGTTAAAATGGTGATGAAGTTACTTTAGGGACTATTACAATAGGTGTCAAGACTATTGCAGTAGGGTAGAAAGAGTGGGCTCATCTCCTAATAAAGCAAAGGCAGCTGGGGATTTATAGCCAACGAGCAGAGGTGGGGGCAGGGGCATCCAGTGGTTTGAAAATTACTAAGAAGATACATCAAAATTT
This sequence comes from Galeopterus variegatus, assembly GCF_000696425.1. Taxonomy (NCBI): domain Eukaryota; kingdom Metazoa; phylum Chordata; class Mammalia; order Dermoptera; family Cynocephalidae; genus Galeopterus; species Galeopterus variegatus. The sequence continues at coordinate 77,122 of NW_007726643.1, read as the reverse complement.
GAGGGATTCTTGTTGAAGTGACAGGCTTCTTGCAGGTCAGGTTGATCAGATATCACAGGTGGGGATTCTCTGTACACTGACTTAGCAGGATTCTTGCTAATATTGAATAGGCAGGCTGAAGACAAAGCCCAAGAATGAGGTATAGGAGTCTGTCTAAAGTTTGGGAAAGCAGACAGTCTTTGATGTTAAGTTGTGTTTAATGTTTTTTGTAGCTGTAGGTACCAGAGGCTTTTGACCCCACTAGTGCCCTTGATTTTTTTTTTTTCCTCGCCCTTATTGTCTTTGTGTTTTCCCTAAGAATGCATTCTTAAGTAGAATGTGTCTTGCAGCTTTTTCAGTTTTAATCCATAATTATTTTATTGAAGCCTTGCCAATTTGGTGGTAAGGTATGGGGAACGGAAAGCATTTTATAATCTTATTATTAAACCTCATCTTTTAGTAGGCTTAAATCCCTTTGCTATGACATTTAAAACTGTTTCATCCATTTTTTTCTCTTCTTACATAAGACTAGAAAGCTAGAGGGGACTGAAGCTGGTCAATTGCCCTCCCCCAGCTCAATAAGGGTCTGGCACATTATTTTCCCTTGAAGTCAGGCCTCTGTAATAGACAGTGTTCTGTTCATATTTCAAAACTGCTATTTTCCTCTGTGCATGTTTCTACTTCTCCCTTCCCTCTGCCCAGAACAAGAAGAATTTTTCTCTAATCTTTATTGTAAGGAACTAGTAGGTCTTCTGGAGGTAAAATCCATAAAAGTGTGGGCCTCTCTTTCATGCCTGGGCTTTCAGAAGTTTTTAACACTCAAGTTAGTCCACACTCAGGTTCCAGCAATTTGTCAAAATTACCCATTTTTGTGTTCCTACCAGTTACTGGTTCAAGCAGCTTCTGCTGTTGTTATGCTGTGTCAGAATTCCAAGTTCTTTACATGTTGGAGCTGAAATCAGGCTCAATGACTTTTTAACACATATATACACCTGTGACCAACCAACATCAAGATGTAGAACATTTTCTTTTTTTTCTTTTTTTTTTTTAGCATACCTCTTCATTTATTTAGGTCCCTTTAAAAGTCTTTCAACAGGGCCGGCCCGGTGGTGCACTGGATAGTGCGCCGCTTGGGAAGCGCGGCAGCGCTCCCGTCCGAGGGTTCGGATCCCACATACAGACCGGCTCCCGCTCACTGGCTGAGCGAGGCGCGGGAGCAACACCGAGGCTTGCGATCCCGTTGCCGGTCCCCGGTCCGGTACGGGGACAACACTGAGGGTTGCGATCCGTTGCCGGACACGGAAAAAAGACAAAAAAAAAAAAAAGTCTTTCAATAGAGATTTATAGATTTCTACATAAATCTCTATGTAACTTTTGTCACATTTATTCCTAGGGCTTATATTTTTATCCCTTTTTAATTTATTTTTTGAATTTAAACATAACTGATTATATATATTTATGTGGTACGGAGTTGACTATCAGTATTTGTGTACAGTATGTGACAACCAAATCAATATTATTAGCATGTTTGTCTTTACAAATCATAATTATTCTTTGTGTCACTTACCCAACTACTCCCTAACTCCCCTCCTCCCCCCCTTTCCAACCTCTAGCAACCACAGACCTGTTCTCTCCTTCTGAAAGTTCAACGTTTTATTGCGGTATTTCTTTCTTAGCTCCCACTTACGAGTGAGGACTTGCAGTATTTCTCCTTCTGTGCCTGGCTTATTCACTTAACATAATTTTCTGCAAGCTCATCCAAGTAGCCGTGAATGGCAGAGTTTCATTCTTTTTATGTCTGAGTAGTATTCCATTGTGTGTATATACCATGTTTCCTTATCCAGTCACCCATTAATGGACATTTAAGTTGGTTCCGTACCTTGGCTATTGTAAATAGAACTGTAATAAACATGGGACTGCAGGTATCCCTTCGACAGGATGATTTCCATTCCTTTGGATGTATACCCAGCAGTGGGATTACTGGATCATATGGTAGTTCTCTCTGCAGTTGTTTGAGAAACCTCCATACTGTTTTCTATAATGGCTGTTCTAATTTACAGTCTCACCAACAGTGTGGCAAAGTTTCGTTTTCTCCTCATCCTCACCAGCATTTGTTATTCTCAGTCTTTTTGATAATAGCTAGTCTAGCTGGGGTGAGATGATATCTCAGTGTATTTTTGATTTGCATTTCCCTGATGATTAGTGATGTTTAGAATATTTTCATGTACCTGTTGTCCATTTGTATGTCTTCCTTTGAAAAATGTCTATTCAGTTCCTTTGCCTGTTTTTTAATTGGATTATTTGCTTTTTTTTTAACTGTGAAGTTGAGTTCCTTGTATATTCTGAATATTGATCCCTTGTCAGATGTATAGTTTGAAAATATTTTCTCCCATTCTGTAGATTGTCTTTTCACTCTGTTCATTGTTTCCTTTGCTATGCAGAATCATTTTAGTTCTTGGAAAATGTAGAAAGTTTTCATTACCACAAAATTCCTTCCTATGTCCCTTAATATCTCATAGCTCAACTTAGTGGTGACCATTAATTTGATAAATATCACATTACTATAGCTTAATTAGCCTGATCTAAAACATTATACCAATGAAATTATATGAATGTACTTTACTTATGGCTCTTTTGGCTTTATTTTTTTAAGATTTATACATTGTTGTGTGTATCAGCTCATTTTTTTTATTGCCAGGTAAGTAGTTTATTCATTCTTCTGTTGAATGACATTTGTGTTCCCTTCTTATTGTGTTTCTTTCTTTTTTTTTTCTTTTGCTCTTATGAATAAAGTTGCTATGAGCATTCTTATACAAGCCTCTACTGGACATATATGGATTGATTTCCCTTTGGTATAAATCTAGGCATGGAATTGAAGAGTACGCAGATTATTAATTTATTGCCTCTCAGATCCAAATCCACACTTCTTCCCCTGATTTATGAGACAGGAGATATACTCTGCTGACTATATTTGTCTTTTACCAACTGGCTTGTGGTTAGTCTCTAACAATAAATATTGCTGGAGGGAAACTGCAAGGCTGAGGGGATGAAGGGACTTTGTTGCTTTCAGTTCTTTTTTTTTTTTTTAACTTACAAGACTATCCCAAGATAGACTGTGAGAAACGGTTTCTCACAGAGCAAACACTCTTGTGGCACAGCAGTAGGTACCCTCCAACAAGTTTCTTTTTTCAATCAAAGCAGCAGTCAGACTGTTTTTACAGTAGCCATATCTTCTTCTCAAAGGTCTGAATCTCAGACTTATTGGAGCCCCTCCTGTAAGAACCTCTAGGTTCTTCATATTTCATTTTACTCTCAGCCCTGAGGAAGAATGATTTCTATAGATGCTAAATTTATTACACCTTACAACTATATTTAATATTTAACCACTTAGTTATAACATCTTGTTATTAAAAATTTCCCTGTTCTAATTGCTGATGTGATTTCTGCCTCCTCGCTGAACCCTGATGGATAAAATGGACTGTATAGTATATGTGTGATTATTTTATTAGAAACTTCCAAGCAATTTTTGGAAGGTGCTGTACAATTATAATCTCTGACCAGCAATGTATGAGAGTTCCAGATGGTCCACTTCATAGCCAAAACTTAATATTGTCAGTCTTTTTAAATTTAGCCATTCTGGTGGGTGTATAGTGTTATCTTTTTGTGGTTTTAATTTTCATTTTCTTGATGATTAATAACCTTAAGCACAATTTCATATTTATATTGGCCTTTAGGATATCTTTTTTTTTTTTTAACTAACTTTACTGCAAAACACACCAAACAAAAAATCAAAACCTCCTTTATGGTAGTGAAAAGATGCTGGACCAGACTTTGGGCTACCTTGAATCTACATTTGAACCTAGCATTAATCATTAGTTTTGTTATTTTGGGCAGATAAAATGAGATAATATACTTTTAGATTAAGCAACAAAAATAATAACAAAAAAAATACTTGAGAACTTTTATAAGGTATCTCTGTTACCCCCAATTGCATCCTCTTTACCCATCTGTGATTTCAACATCAGCTTCAAAATAGAGAACTCATACTCACTTGGAGCTGGCAATATCCCACCTCGAGGCCCATGTTTCTGCTATTGGCCTCAAGCTCTATTGTCATGCTTCAGGTGTGTGTGTTCAACTTCAGCTTGTAATTGCAGAGGAGTTAAAGACATGATAACCAACTTTCACCAACTATGGATGAAAGCAAGTAGAGAGATGGCCAGGGCTTCTATCTTCCAAGAGAAATTTTTATATGCTTTCCTGTGTATTTTGGCTTGACAAAGTCCCTATTAACCACAGCAGTGGTCATCAATACTCACTCTTATATTGGATTTTTGTTTCCCCTTCTTTTACCTCTCTCCACTCCCTCATTTCTCCTTTTTGGGATCATATCCTAAATATGCTCCCTATACCAAGTTCTTGTTTAAGTCTCTGCTTTGAGTGAATCCTAAATTTAGAGAGATTTTTTTCTAAGTAAGTATTTTATTTCACAAGAGAAAATAGTGAATCACAGTAAGTGAATGAGGGTCTCTTAGGAACCCTGAGTGTACCTCAGAATACTTCATACTTAGATACAAAGATAAATGATTTGTTCATCATCTTATACCTTGATAGAACTAGTGAGAAGGAAATTTAGGACAAGAACACAGGTCATCAGATTATAAGTCTAATGCATAATTATCTTTCTGTGCATTGTTTTATTCATCTTCCAGCTCAAGTATTATATAATTAGACAATGTTGTTATTTAAAAATTTTTGTCACTGTTATCCAACAATTGATAAAGTTATGAATAATTTCTATGTCATCATAAACTTAATATTACATAAAAATTGTTATACAGAGTCTATCTGAACCAACTCTTTCTGAATATACGTGTTAGTAAATGAGAAAACCAGTTTTATTTAGTTCATACACCAGTTGCAGTTTTCAATCACTGTCTACATAGGGCAATTGAGTAATCTTTGTTAACTTTACTATTTGGTCCATTCAGTCAGTATGGCAGCTTAATTAACCTGAAAATGTACATTAGCCCTTAAAAATGTCTGCTTGACATCAGATCAGGAGCAAAAACTCCTGCATGCTTGTATTGAAGCATGAATTAAAACAAACAAAAAACTATTTACCCAAGGGAGGTAACATTAGACTTTCCCAGTGTCACTCATTGAAAATCACCGTGCATAGTCAATGCGAGACAGAGTAAGGCTAGGCCTGTGAACCAAACTGACTCCATTTTCCCTGCAGAGGACACTTTGTTACTTTTCCACTCCTCAGTCATGAGACATCCCCCCTGCCCCCGGGCACACAATTACCCCATGGCCTGCCCTGATAAAATAAACTGAGATAGGAAGGAAACAGATATTCACTGATTTGCAAAACCCATCCCCAAGGCTTGTTTACCATAATTGTAAAAATTAAGTTACAGATTAACCTTAAGACTCCTTTAGGAATTCCTGTATGTGCACAAAGCTTCATGGTGACCACTACAATGACCCTCCTGGGGTGATGCTAATGAACACCACCACCATTTTGGACCTACTGATTAGGCACAAGGACCAAACTCCTAACTGAGCATGAGTTTATGATGCATCCAGGAAAAGCAGAATGGACCAGCTCCACTAACGCTGATCTGAACTCCCTAACTCCTTTCTCTATAAAAGACTCTGAACAGCTCCCCTCGGGGGGCTGGCTTCACTGTAGCTACCCATTTATGCATAAGTCTATCTCCTCTTGTAATAAAGCATTGCTTGCTTTACTGCTAGGTACCTTGTTCATTTCTATGACTTTGGGACCCAAGAGCTTATTTTGGTAACAAATGATCTATGAATTGAGCTTTCATGTCTTGTTTCAGTCTGGTTTTTGTGTAGAAATAAGAATAGATGCAATTTTTTCACTTCATTATTACTTTTATTGCACTGTTCTTAAAACATTTTAATTGAAAAAATTACTGAGATAATTGTAGATTCACATGCAGTTGTAAGAAATAATAAAGATGGATTTCTACACTCTTTACCCAGTTTCTCCCAATGGCAATGTCTTGTAACAATATAAAGTGCACTATGATAACCAGGATATGCACATTGAGGTCATCCATCAATCTTTTCAGATTTCCCCAGTTTCACTCACTTGTACAAATTTGTGTTTGAATTTAGTTCCATACGGTTTGATCACATGTATAAGTTTGTAACCACCACCAAAATCAAGATACAGAACATTTTCATTACCACAAGGTTCCCTCATGTTTTTAAATTATAACCACACCCACCTCCTTCCTGCCTCCCTTTCTGTCACCCCTTTGCCTTGCTAATCTCTGACAACCACTAATCTTTTCTCCATTTCTGTAGTTTTGTTTCATCAAAAATGTTAGATAATTGGAATCATACTGTATATAACCAGGCAGGATTGGCCTTTTTCACTCCGCAAAAATCTCTGGAGATTCACCGAGGCTTTTGCATGTATCAGCAATTATTGCCTTTTTATTTCCCAGTAGCATGGTATGGATGATTTGCTTAATCATTTACCTGCTGAAGAATATTTAGACTGTTTCCTGTTTGGTGCTACTACAAATAAAGCTGCCATGAACATTTGTGTAAAAGTTTTTGTGTTAACACAAGTTTTCGTTTCTCTGGGACAAATGCCCAAGATACCAACTGCTGGATTTGTATAGTAATTCCATGTTATGTTGTATAAGAAACTGCCAACTATTTTCCAGGTTTTACTTTACATTATTTTTTGAGATTCCTCAAGGTCAACAATAACAAAATCTCATCTTTTTTACAAAATAGTTTTATAATATTCTATAAAGTTGTCTAGGCTTTTTTTAAACCACTGCCAATGATGTTGTAATAGACAACCTTTGATAGAGATTCTTACACATTGGCAATTTGATTTCCATAGGATAGATTTCAGAATTGATAACTTTAATAGATATTGCATATTGCTTTTCAAAAGTTGCACTGAAGGGCCAGCTCGTGGCTCACTGGGGAGAACATGGAGCTGACAACACCATGTCAAGGGTTAAGATCCCCTTACCAGTCATCTTAAAAAAAAAAAAAGTTGCACTAATATACACTTTGACAAGCAATGTATGAGAATAGCTATTGTCGCCCCACCTCCTTCTTTGTACATTATGGCATCTTAGTTTTATTGTAATGCTGTATTTTTTTTAAATTTAGATATTTTAATTCATTTTAAACTTACATTGGAAAATAGTGTAGAATTTTTTTCAATTTGTTTTATTTATTTTTATATTTATTTTATTTATTTTTAATTTCAATTGTTAAAGCCACCCAATCTCTGGTAATTTGTTATGGCAGCCCAAGCAAACTAATACAAATGGAAAAATCAATTTTTAAAAATTTCTCTATATATGTATGTTCATGCATGCACTTTCTTTGTTAATATTTGGAACATGACACCAATTTTGTAAATGTGTATCCATATTCGCATTAAAATACTAGAAGAAAATATACCAAAATATTAACAAAAGTTATTTCTTGTTAATAATAGGGGGTTAATTTATATTTTCTTCTCTAAATTTTATACACTACACTTTTTTTTCCCCCCAAAAATGTGACTTCTCGATAATTTACTCTTAACACTTAAAATATAATCAAATATCATTGGTAGGAGCCCCACCAATTCAAGGGTTATAAATATTTTAGCTAAGTATTAGTTAAAGCCTACTTTTCATCATATAAGAAAAGTATTGTATTAATAATATTAATTATCTAAGCACAATTTTAAGGAATATGTGTTAATCAGAGATAATATATTTTAAAATTGGAAGCTTGTAGTTAATTTGAGATAATTTAGTCTCAGTAGCAAATTCATTTCTATATATTAAATGTGTCAAAGTTTTTTCATGGCAGCTTTATGTTATCCTTTATGGTACCACAGTGTTAATGAAATTTAAAATAATGATTTATTGCTAAGTAAATGATATGGGTTGAATGTTTGTCCCCCTTCAAAACTCATGTAGAAGACTGACCCTTAATATGGTAGTATTGAAAGGTGGGGAATATAGGAAGTGATTGGATCGTGAGGACCCTGCCGTCATGAATGAATTAATCAAATGGATTAATGGATTAATTGGTTATCATGGTTTCAGAGTGGTGGCTTTATAAGAAGTAATCATGAAAATGTTCTTGTCTTTCTCACCCTGTACTTTGGTCACCAAGGGACTCTGTAGAGAGTTCCCAATAATAATAACACCCTCATCACATGTGCCCCATGGACCTTGGACTTCCAGCCTCCAAAACTGTAAGAAATAAATTTTATTTTCTTTATAAATTACCCAGTTTCAGTTATGCTGTTACGGGCAGCAGAAAATGGACTAATACAGTAAACATTATCTTTATTATATCAGACGAGATGTTTCCTCTGTTATTCAAAGGGCTAAAGTTTATTAAGGAGCTCTTAAATATTCTATCCAATTTAAAAGATAAAGCAGGAGTCTTCAAAACACCTTAATATTAATTTTAAAATGATAGATAAATCTCTCCAAAAGCAGTAAATCACCTTCTGCAAGTTTAAAGTAATTAACACTTCAGTTGAAGATACATACATCCCAAATAAAATAAAATGTCAACTCTTCTATTAAAGATTTCAAATCTGTGTTAGGTGATTTAGGCTTGTGGATTTCAAATGCAAGTGGCATTCCAGAAATGTTCCAGGATAGTACTAATTTGCAACTCTTTTCACCTTAAATAAAAGTCATCTCCTATGCCTTGTAGTGAATAATCTAAACTGAACTACCTGACATTTCTACTCAGTCTGAAGAACATACTGAAAATGCTGAATTTTCAACCAAGCTTTGATATAAATCAGTAATCACAGGAGACTGCAAAAGGAACATAATGTAACCATCAACTTATCAAACGGAAGCTTTCTTCTTCTAAAGAAAAAAATAATCTGACCTGCTTTTTCTGAGTTAAAGGATCATTTGGCCTCATTATTTTAAGATACAATTTACTCTCCAATAAATATCAAGGTAATCAACACTGAAAAACAACTGTTATTTCTCAGTGATTCAACAGAATTATAAAAATACAAATCAGAAATAAAACGTTATTTGGGGCCGGCCCGGTGGCGCACTGGAGAGTGTGCCGCTTGGGAGCGTGGCGGCGCTCCTGCCGAGGGTTCGGATCCCATGTGGAGACCAGTTCCCGCTCACTGGCTGAGCGCAGTGCGGGCGCAACACCGAGGGTTGCGATCCCGTTGCCAGTCAGTAAAAAAAGACAAAAAAAAAAAAAAAAACCAAAAAACGTGTTATTTGTGTTACTATATACTATTGTTATTTTAAACTAACATATTTTCAAATTTTC
>NW_007726643.1:45596-67629 GCF_000696425.1 Galeopterus variegatus | reverse complement strand
ACAAAAAAAAAAAAAAAAACGTTACTTGGCTTGTGAGACTTTTCTTATAAATTTTATCGGCAGTTTTTAAACTCATGATGATCTCCCATGGATCAAAATAAAGAAAAAGTATGGGAAAACAAAACAAAACAAATATGAACATATGTTTGAAGTCATTTTCCTAAAAAAAATTTTAAAAAAAACAAGCAAAAGCTCATTTTTTCTCTTCTGCCAAATGACTTCCAACAGACTATGTTTCTTTTCCACACAAAACATGGTCTTCATATTAAGTAACTGAGATCACTTTGCCCCTTCCTAGAAAATGCAGATTGTCAAGCCTTACCTCTAACTAAAACAGAATTTGCATTTTGACAAAATTCCCAGGTGCTTTGTATGCACTTTAAAGATTAAGACATGCTATTCTACATGACAACAGCTCAAACTTTTTAGAAGAAATGATTTGTTCTATTTAACAATTTTGTTAAAACCATAGAGACCAAAGCATGGGCAAAGGACAATGTGTAAACCAGGTTTACTTTGCATATGATCTTTCCACTCAGTAGAGCTGTATTTCAGTTATCTTAGTATACAAGAATTATTCGTGTTTTTCTAGTTCGTAAGGAAAAAAAGTAGAGATAATCCAGTCGAAATCTTTATACAAGGCAAGATACTTTTCTGCATCAGAGAGAGTATGCCAGTTAAGGTGCATTCAGTTGTGAATAATAAAGATAAGGTGCATTCAGTTGCAAATAGAAACTCAAGTAAGAATGGTTTAAACAAGAAGACATTTATTATCTTAAATGTCTTAACCCAAGCTCTTCTGATATACTCAAAGCATTGACATTGTCTTCAGGTTAGTTCCTTTCATGATCATAAATGGCTTCAATGGTCCTAGACAGGACTAAACCAAAAGAAAAACAGATATTTCAGAGTTTTCCATGTTGGCTTTTCCTTATATCTCATTGACCAGATTAGAATTACATGTCTATGACTGTGCCCACTAGTGGCAACGGAGAGGAATTGTCATGACTGGTCTTTGACTAATCAGGATTGACTAATCAGAATGCCTGAATCATATTGAGTGAGAAAGGTATTATAGGAAGTTCTCACATGGGTCTCAATATTTTGACTCCTGGTATTCATATACTTGTATAATTCCTACCCCCTTGAGAGTTAGCTGGACCTACTGATTTCTTTCTGGTAAATAAAATATGATGAAAGTAATAAGATGTCATGTCCAAAATTGAATTTAAAAAGCATTTGGTTCCCATATAGCTTCTTTTTCTCCCTCTCTTGTTTGCTCATTCTAATGGATGCAGCTGCCATATTGGGAGTATGCCCACATGAAAAGAAATTGAGGAATGCTCTAGCCAACAAACAGTGAGAATCTGAAGCCTTCAGTCCGTTGGCCTGTGAGGAAACAAATTCCATCAATAATCACATGAATGAGCTTGGAAGTGGATCCTTCCCAGTCATGCCTGGTTATGATTGCAGATATTTTGATTGCCAATGTGTGAGAGACCCTGGGCCAGAAGACCCAGCTAAAGCATTTCCAGATTCTTGTACCACAGAAACCATAAGATAATAAATGTTTGTTGTTTTAAGCCACTAATTTTGGTGTAATATGTTGTACAGAAACAAATGACTAATACAAGTAGACATGACAAAATTGAGGATCTGACTGAAAAGAAGGGAAATGCAATTGGGGTAGTGTGGCAGAAAAACGCTAAAGTGGCTCCCAAGTGATCCTTGCCCCCTGTTGTTCATGCCTTTGTGTAACCCCTCCTCTTCAGTGTGGGTGGGACCTGTGACTTGATTCTAACCAATGGAATATGATAAGGTGGTGGGATGTGATTCCTGTAATTACATTATATGAGACTCTGTATTGCCAGCAGTCTCACTCTAGAGACTCTTTGTTGCCTTGATAAAGTAAATGGTCATGTTGAGAAAGCCCACATGTCAAGGAGACAATGTGGCATCTAGGAGCTAAGGGTGGCCTCCAACCAACAACCAGCAAGAATCAGGACTCTTTAGTCCTACAACCATAAGGAAATGAGTTCTGCCCAAAACCTGAGTGAGCCTGAAGTAGATCCTTCCTTAGTCAAGCCTCCAGATGGGAACACAGTCTGGCCTACACTTTGCTGTGAGGCCAGAACCATAGCTGTACCTTGACTCCTAACCCATGAAAACTGTGAAATAATGAGTGTGTGTTGTGTAAGCTGCTAAGCTTGTTTTAATTTGTTATGCTGCAATAAAAAGCTAATATAGATAGGTAATTGTGCAGTCTTCTACAAACACTGTTAATATTGTCTTCTACAGACACAGGTAACTACATCCAGAGACTGAGAGAGTTCTACTCCTTTTTGTCCACCATTTCATAGTCATAAAGCTTGATGTGATACAAAATTATTTATCAGTATTTCCCATTTTTTGGCAGGTCAAAATTGTTGTAACCAAAGTTTTCCTTAAGTAAATGTGGAATTATTCAGTTTGATTTTCAGATTCTAAAAAGACCTCTTGCTTCTCAAATTACTCAAATGTGTTCCAAATACATTTGAATGTTTTTCAAAATTTCATGTAGTAGTTGCATAATTTGTGTCTATCTTGTACCTTTGCTAAAGTGCATTTTTTTTTTTTTTGGTAGATATGTAATTTGAGCAGATATCATTTATTAGTATCTCAATGTGGCAGAATTTTTGGAATTTTTTGAACTTTTTGAGATTTTTCTCAAGGTTTCATAGGAAATAAACTTTCTGATATAAAACTTAACTTGAGCTTTTGTTTTTTCCTGATATAATGGCAATGTCAAAAATTCGTGATTTTTTCTTAAAATGTTAATATGTGTGATGTGTATTTAAAACTCTCTAATATAAACTCTAAATGGCCCTTGTGGATTGTGAAAATAAAAGCACTAAATTACTCCAGTATATTCTCTAAAGACAGACATCGTTCCTAGAAACCACACTACTTACCTTTAAATAATTGAAATATTCTAATAGTGTTTAAACGTATACATTAAGTACATTTAAATAGGTTCCTATTCTTCTCTTCATAATAGGTATTAACATCATCACTTCCTTATGGGTCTCTTGACCATTATTTTAATAATAAGATTATCCTTACTGTCATTAAAATTTTTATGGAATTCAGAGGGCTTTTTATTTTAAAGCAATATTTCCCACCTGGGGACCCGGGACTCACTGAACCCAGATATGGAAATAAATCTTAAGAAAATCAAATAAGCCTCATTTCTAAGAGAATTGATTTAGTTCTCTTGGACAAACATTTACTCTAGATTCTTCTTACCTACCCATCCAGTGTATACTTAATAAAGATTAAAATTATAACAGAACAAAGGAAAATTTCTAGTGTTTTCAAGAATTAACATAAGCTTGAAAAGTTTGAACAAATAAAGTAGCTTCTGATTTATAAAGATGTTATGTGGCAAAAATAGCCCAATAAATTAGCAATATGGAGAAGATTTCCCACAGCACTTTCCACCTTGTTATCCTTGTTTTTTTTTTTTTTTTTAACTCAGAAGTAAATTGTCTTTCTTTTACCTCTTCTTTACTCTGTCTCCCACAAGTTATGTCATGTGCCTTCATACCTCTCCCTAACTAAACTTCCATTTGAATATGACTCATCTTGAGAAAGGACAGTCTCTTCAATAAATGATATTGGGAAAACTGTATATCCAGATGCAGAAGAAGGAAATTAGATCCTTTTCTCTCAGCCTACACAAAAATCAACTCCCAATGGATTAAAGACTTAAATAGAAGACCTAAAACTGTAAAACTATTAGCAGAAAACATAGAGGAAGAGCTTCCCAGCATCGGTCTGGGCAAAGATTTTTTGAATATAACACGGGAAGCACAGGTAACTAAAGCAAAAATAGATAAATGTGGTTACATCAAACTGAAAAGGAAAAAATTAACAGAGTGAAGAGACAACCTATGGAATGGGAGAAAATATTTGCATATCATACATCTGATAAGGGATTAATATCTAAAATATATAAGGAACCTTAACAACTCAATAGCAAGAAAACAACTAGATTTAAAAATGGGCAAAAAAATAGGCATTTCTCAAAAGAAGTGTTAAGAGGGTGGGAAATCCTATTATGGTCAGTGAAAGATGGAGCCTTGAAGAGGTGATTGGATTGTAGGGCCATGCAGTAGTGAACGGATTAAAAATGGTGGTCAAGAGCATGGTTCTGAGGGCTTTAAAAGAAGAGTCTGTCCTTCTCACACTCTCTGCTCTCTTTGTTTCCACCATCTTGTGAGACTCCTGGGTCATTGTTGCCACCAACAGATAAACATTGGACTTCCCAGCCTCAGAAACTGTAAGCAATAATTTCATTTTCTTTATAAATCACCCAGTTTCAGGTATTTTGTTATAAGCAACATAAATGGACTAATACAGAAATTGGTACCAGAAAGTTGGGGTGTTGTTTACAACAGATACTTTAAAATGTGGAAGCAGCTTTGGAACTGGGTGTTAGATGAAGGTTGGAGGAGTTTGGAAGACTCAGAAGAAGACAAAAAGACTAGGGAAAGTTTGGAATGTCTTAGAGACTGCTTATGTGGTGGTGAGCAGAATGCTGATAGAAATATGGACTGTGAAGACCATTCTAAGAAGATCTCAGATAGAAACAAGGAGTTTATTGGAAATTGGGGCAAAGATCACCCTTGCTGTGAACTGGTAAAAAGCTTGGCTGCATTTTGTCCATGCCCTAGGACTTTATGGAATGTGGCACTTAAGAGTTGTGAACCAGAATATTTGGTGGAAGAAATTTCCAAGCAGCAAAGCATTAAGGAAGCTGCATGGCTACTTGCAACAGCCTACACTAAGTTACGGTGGCAAAGGCATGACATAAAGCCAGAATTTAAAAGGGAAAGAGAACATAACGATTTGGAAAATGTGGGCCAGCCCGTGGCTCACTCAGGAGAGTGCAGTCCTGATAACACCAAGGCCCCAGGTTCAGATCCCATATAGGGATGGCTGGTTAGCTCACTGGGTGAGCATGGTGCTGACAACTTCAAGTCAAGGGTTAAGATCCCCTTACTGGTCATCTTTAAAAAAAAAAAAAATGGAAAATTTGCAGCCTAGCCATGTGGTAGAGAAGCAGAGAACATTTTTAGGAGAAAAATACAATGGTGCTAAGAAGATTAGTACAAAGAAAAAGGATTATCAAGAAAAGGGTGGAAAGGCCCTGAAGGCATTGCAGAAGCCTCTGGGGCCAACCCTTCCATTTCAGATCCAAAAGCCTAGGAGGAAAGAATGGTCTTGGGGAACAGGCCTAAGGTAGCCTCCACAGTCTCCCTGCCTAGGGCCACCTCTGGAAGCTGCTTCCAGCACCAGCACCCCAGTGCTTTGGTTGCTCCAGCCATGGCTAACTTGACCCAGATGTGGCTAGACATGCTGCTTTGGAAAATACAAGCCAGAAGTCTTGGCAGTGTCCACATGTTAGGTCTGTAGGCTCACAGAATGCCAGAGCTGTGGAGGATTGGGAGCCTCCACCCTGATTTCAGAGGATGTATGGAAAAATCTGGGTAACCAAGAAGAGATCGGTTGCAGGGGTGGAGTCATCGCAGACAACCTTCACTAGAGCAATGCCAAATGGAAACGTGGGATCAGAGTTGCAGCAGAGAAACCCCATCAGTGCCATGTCTAGTGTAGCTGTGAGAGCAGGACTGTCATGGAGACCCCAGAGCTACCAGCATGGAGCTGCAATGCAGGCTTGTGAGAACAAAAGCATCACCAGAGACCAGGAAAACCATAGCAGCAGAACTGCCTGAGGACTTGGGGACCCAACCCCCACAGCAGCATGCAGACGAGGTTGAACATCAAATTGAGGTACTTGATTCATCAGCCTTGAGGTTCAATGCCTGCCCTGCTCGATTTCAGACTTATTTGGGACATGTTACCCCTTTCTATTGGCCTATTTCTCCCTTTTGGAACAGGAATACATACCCTTTGTTTGTCCCACCATTGAAGTAGATAACTTGTACTGATTTCACAAATGAGACTTTGAACTTTGGACTTTTGAGTTGAAACAAGTTAAGACTTTGGGGATGAAATGTATGTATTTGCATGTGAAAAGGACATGACTTTTGGGGAGCCAGGGGCAGAATGTAGTGAATTGAATTATGTCTCCCCAATTCTCACTGATGCTTGAATTGTGTTCCCCAAGTTTTATGTATTGGAAACTTAGCCCCCAATGTGACTGTTAAGAGGGTGGGAAATCCTATTGTGGTAATTGAAAGATGGAACCTTGAAGAAGTGATTGGATTGTAGGACCTTGCAGTAGTTAATGGATTAAAAATGGTGGTCAGGCCATGGTTCTGTGAGCGTTAAAAGAAGAGGAGAGTCTGTCTTTCTCTCTCTCTGCTCTCTCTGCTCCCACCATCTTGCAATGTGAGACCCCAGTGTCACTGTTGCCACCAACAGATGGACTTTGGACTTCCCAACCTCAGAAACTGTAAGCAATAAATTGAATTTTCTTTACAGATCACCCAGTTTCAGCTATTTTGCTATAAGCAACATAAACGGACTAATACAGAAGACATACAAATGGCTAATAGGTTCATGAAAAAATGCTCAACATCACTAATCATCAGAAAAATGCAAATTAAAACTGCAATGTGATATCACCTCACACCCGTTAGGATGACTATATCAAAAAGCCAAAGATAAAAAGTTTTGGTGAGAATGTGGAGAAAAGGGAATGTTTCAACACAGTTGGAGGGAATGTAAATTAATTCATCCACTGTGGAAAACAGCATAAAGATTCCTCCAAAAGTTAAAAGTAGAACTACTGTATGATCCAGCAATCTAATATCACATATATATATATATATATATATATATATATACACAAAGGAAAGGAAATCAGTACATATAAGAGGTATTTGCACTCCCATGTTTATTGCAGTGCTATTCACAATAGCCAAGATATGCAATCAATCTAAATGTACATCAGCAGATGAATGGATAAAAAAAAGTAGTATACATACAAATGGAATACTATTCAGACTTACCATAGAAGGAAATGCTGTCATTTGTAACAATGTAGATGAACTTGGAGGACATTATGCTGAGTGAAATAAGTCAATCTCAGAAAAACAAATACCACATGATCTCACTTTTACCTGTAGAATCTAAAAAAGCCCACCTCATGGAAGTAAAGGGTGGTTACCAGAGGCTGGGTTGGGGTGAGAAGGGAATAGGAAGATGTTTGGCAAAGGGTACAAAGGAGTGGATGCATGGAAATGTTAATCAGTTTGTCCCGGGACCCATTTATTCCTGCTTCAAACAAAAGTATTCCACATTTACATGCTTAGCATATTGCTCTTCTGTGTAAGATTCATTCTGATGGATTCTAAACACCATTTTTACAATTATCCAGAACACTGATGACATGCTAAATCTTTAGAATATACCTAAAAACTGGACTTAAGACAGAGGGGTCAAATTATTATCCCTTTCAAATCATGATTTAGAGACAAACCCAGGGAAATAGCAACTGATTCCCAGATTTCAATTTTCTTATCCTTGAAAACCTAATATTCTTATACCAATCATATACTTAATGCTTGTACTATGGGAAAAAATAAAAAAGTAAAACATCAGTCAATTTTTTTGCTGCATTGTTTTAATGAATATTGAAAATATTTTAGGTAATGCATTTATTGTATTGTTTTTGCTTAATTCTTTATATATATATATAAACAAAGTTAAAAAAACATATAAAAGAGGATTTAAACATCTGAGCGATACAACTGAATAATTCATCAAAGTTGAATTCATCACCATAAATATATCCACATAAAAACTCCAGACTCAACTACTTCATACGAAAACATATGCAGACATTTAAAGAGGAATAATATTTGCACAATATATTTCCAAAATATAGGAGGCACAGCTTCCTATATCGTTTAATGGGTCAAGATAACTCTTTTGCAACACCTGAGATATAAGAAGAAAATTACAGACTAATATCCCTCATGATATAATTTCTCAATGAAGTATTAACAAAGTAAATCAGCAATATATAAAATGGAAGTTCATCATAAGCTCTAAGGTTTATCCAAGGAATGCATGGGTTGGGTAATATTTGGACATCAGTCCATATTAACAAAATGACAGAGGAAAAACCTTATGATAATCTAAGCAGATGCAGAAAAAAAACATCTAGCAATTCAACATCCATTCATCATAGAAGCTCTCAGCAAACTTTCTCAATCTGATTAAGAGTCTCTATGTCTCAAGAATCTATACTGATGGAGATTGTAAAGATATCCCTCTTAGCAAATCTGGTAATAAACTGTTTAACATTTTAGGTTTCAAATAATGGGATAACTCAATTGATCTTACTTCACAAAGATAAAGTATTTGATAGTGTGCCTCTTTTTGATGGACTCAAACTTGTCACCTAGATGAAAGATATGAATGCATACTGAGAAGCAAAGCAAGTTTATTGTGCTGAGTAACTACCATATATGCATCCAGATTTTCTATCTTTTCTTCTTTAGCCTGTTCTATGCTCATGAGTCTGAACTATATGGACTACATCAAAAAGCCGACTGTCTTCTGCTTTTCAAGTGCATGCACTCTAAACCTTGATGGCAAGTCATATTGCCAGTCAGTAGCCCTGGCTGTATGACTTCAGGGTTGTGGTAACAGCTTCTTCCTTTTGCCTCTTCTCACTTCTTTAAATCTAAGTATAAAGGTATCTGTAGAGGATTCATATAGCAAATGTACTTCACAGGGCCTGGTTTTCCAAAGTCTTGCAGTTTCAAATATTGACCTTGCAAAGGACAGGAAATTTCCTCAGGCTACAAATTCCCATTTCACTTAATGGGTCAAGATAACTCTTTTGCAACACCTGAGATATAAGAAGAAAATTACAGACTAATATCCCTCATGATATAATGTAAGATAAATAATACTAACACAGCAAGGTTGTTGGCTCAAAGACCAACTAGTTACTGATTGATATGTATAGATACTGGGAAGCTGCTGGAGGGAGAAGGAATGTTTGCTAGATCAAGCTTTTGTTGATGGATCATTTAATTGTCTAAAGGAATGTCATCTGACTTGTTTTTACTGAATATTACCAGCTTCTATTGTTAAACTTGTTAAACGGTGCTTAGCAAAAACCTCACCTAGGTCTCTTCCTGTAACTTCTTGGTCAGGAGAATAAATGCAGGAAGAAAACCCCAATTAGTGGTTAATTTCCCAAGGAAGGAAGGCCTCTTGCTTGAAGGTTCCAGGGGAGATTAACCACTTCAGGGCTTTTCACTGCTCAGAAGAGATGGGCTTTGACTAATCCTTTGTGGCTCTGTCACCCAGGGGAAGAGGGGTGACAAATCCATGGGGGGCAAAGCAACAGGTACCGAAATATTAATGGTCACAGGAATAGCACTATCTCTTCCTTCTATATCTTGCCCATAATTTTGTATATAGTTTCTTTATTTAACTCTCCCTGATTAACCAAATTTAATTGTCATCTCTTTTCTGCAGAGACTACCATAAGCACAACATGAAAAATACCAACAACAACAGCAACAAACAAGGGCCAGAAAAGTTATAAAAAGAATGGGGTCCTCTAGACCAACATGATATGCAGATTACTATAAAGATAAATAACTAAAAGCAGTGTGATATTATTTTATAAATAGATAAAACCAAATCAGTGCATATGTATATAAAAATAAATGTACATACCTATAGGATGTTCATATAATATGAGGTTGACTACTTAGAACAGTAAGAAAAAAAATAAACCTTTAAAAATATTCAAATTTACATCATGCTGTATACCAAATAAACTCCAAAAGAATAAAAGATATAAATTTTAAGTAGTAAGCAATAAAATATTAAAAGAAAAAAATAAGTTGTTTTTTTCTCAACCTGGGAAATGCCTTTCTAGGTATAATACAAATTCCAGAATGTATAAAAGAAAAAAAGTGTTACATTTCTACACAGAAAATCTAAATGCATATTATAGTTAGTAAAATCTTTATCATATTGGTGTGCAGCCAAAGTATGGACCCAGAAAGGATATAGGCACAAAAAATGTGATTTCTGTTTTTGCTGGATCCCCACCCCAAGGACCGTGAGAAGTGTAGTGGATCCTGGCCTCCCTAGCTTGCTGGACATGGCTGTGATATTTAAACAGCTGCAGCAATCCATAGGAAGGTTTTGATGCAAAGTTGGTACTGTCATCAGGTCACAGTCCTGGGGTCCCATTTCTCCTTGGCAAGAGCCCGGAGCTCAAATGCTCCCTTCTGAATGCCACAGAATTGATTCAACTTACACATTTTGTGTGATTCCTACTGGTTTGTCCCTTCTCCCCACTTAAGCCATAAGATTTTTTTGGCAATGCTGCCTGCCGTCTATGTTAAATGAGGTAGATCAAATAAGTTTCTGTTAATGAGAATGATAACTGAAACCAACTAATTTACTTTAGTTTACTATCAAACTGTCAAAGAGACAGTGCAAAGGAAATATATGGTATCAACGGGACATGACCCTCCAGTAACTCCCTTCTTTTCCTCATGAAGTTAACCCAAAGTTTTGTGGTTTCACAAAGTAATGCAGGATAAGGGATGCACCTAGTCAGAGGAGACAAGAACCATTGCCTCTAGCTTTTTTTTCATTTTAGACTAGGACAGAGTTGTCACCACTAGTTAAACTTATTAACCCAAAGGTGAATTTTATGTGCCACTATCACCAAACCTTTTTACTTTTAGAAAAATGGAGGTAGACATAATCAAGTCTATGGGAAACCTGAAAAAAAAAAAATCAGTATTTTATAACATTTAAAAAATAATTAAGCTCTGTCAAAAAAAGATGCTATAAAAAGGCAAAGACTATAGAATAGAGCCCAGTGATTAACAATATAACTACCAAAATAAAATAATCAAGGAGATAAAAAATTAAGTTGAGAATATCTTCTAGAAAATGGCTTAAACAACCAAGTTTTAAAAAATATAAGAAAGATATAAAATGTAGAGTATCTGATCAAGTGCTACAATTTCCACTAATGATCTCTCTAGAAAGAGAAAACCAAGAAATTAGAAAAATACTAGAAGAAAGTTTTTCTTTATCAGAAAATGGAAATATTTTCACAGTAAAATGGCTTATTTACTACTGAGTTCAACACAACTGATATAAAGAAAGGTCCACACATGAACATACCAGATTTCATAACATTAAGGATAAAAAGTTTCTAGCAATTTCAGGAGAGAAGAAAGGAGGCATGGTAGTTGTCATAGGCAATACTGTATGCTAGAATACAGTAGAAAATGCTTTAAAAGCTCTAAGAGAAGCATTTAGAATCTTGAATTCTCTAACCAGCAAAACAAATATATTTTCAGACATGCAGTGAAACAAGTAATTTACTTCCAAAACATCCTTTCTGAAAACTTACTCTGGATTGTACTTAGGCAAAATAAGGTAAAACAAATAAAGAAGACATTAGATTAAGAAAATAGAAGGTGAATCACAGGATAATAGGATGGGAAAACATTTCTAATATGCACCAGGCCTAAAATATGCAGTTTTTTGAAGCAGGAGAACAAAGGCCTCTGGGATATATGTCTTTGTAAAAACAGGAACCACCATCCAGTAGGTAGTATAACACATAAGAGAGAATCACTCAAGTACATTTCTTCAGTCAATGTAACTTTCTTGGGCACCTACCTTATTCTACACACTTCTGTAGGCACCAAAGGTACAGCAGTGTGTATGTCTGTGCTGGGGAGGGAGAGTGGGGACTTCTTTCAGTAATAGAAGACAGAATGTAAACAAACAGATAGATGTATGTTATGTAGGATGGTATTAGAAAAGATGTGAAAGGAAAAGAAAGCACGGTGAAAGAGAATGGTAGCAGCTGTTATTTTTCAATAAATTGTGCAGAGAACTTCTCTCTCATAAGGGCTAATTTGGGCTGAAACCTGAGGTTTAGAAACATGAAAGAAGACAGTGCAGCTTGAGTGTAGAGAATAAAAGGAAGTGCTGGATGAGAAGAAAATAGAAACCTAACAGTATGTCATGGGCGACTTTTTAAGGCCGTAATAAAAACTGGATTTAATTCCGAGTGAGATAGGGGAACATTGGATGACTTTGATGGGATAATTCTGTTGTATGTAAAATAGATTGTGAGGAGTTATAGTGTTGGCTGGGGTGATTGACCCAGACTACCAAGGGGAAGTTGGACTCCTACTTCACAATGGAGGTAGGGAGGATTAGGTGTGGAATATAGGAGATCCCTTAGGGCATCTCTTAATCATGCCCTACGATTAAGTTTAATGGAAAATTACAACAACCATATCCAGTCAAGACTACAAATGGCCCAGACTTTTTGGGGATGAAGGTTTGGTTCACTCTTCCACGTAAAGAACCATGGCCAGTTTACGACCAGCTGAGTTTATGACCTGCTTGCTGAAGGCAAAGGGAATACAGAATGGGTAGTAGAAGAAGGTAGTTATAAATACCAGGTTCAACCACGTGACCAGTTACAGAAATAAGGATTGTAATTGTCCTCCCTATTGTGTTAAGAATATATCTCTATGTGCACATACTGTATATATATTAAACAATTATCTTTGTTTATGTTCCTCTTATTCTTTATCATGCTCCATGAGACATATTGACTTTATCTCAGTATTTAAATATTCTTAACTTTACATCATAGTATTTGCTTTTAAGTCATGGGATATCGTGAGAAGGGTAAATGTCATCTAAGGACTGTACTTTCTCTTCTGGGAAAGGGATTAAAATGTTTTCAGCTGTAGGGAGGATAGCTACATCATGTTAGGTGAAACTGTTATGTTATTATCCCATTTGAAGATTAAGTATAATTTAAGGAGATAAATACAGTCACCAACATGATAAGAGGTAGAGTTGTGAAGGTAATTCTAGGTGTCAACTTGATTAGATTAAGGAATTCTGAGAAACCTGGTAAAGTTACCTTTTTAGGTGTGTCCATGACGGTGTTTCCAGAAGAGATTAGCGTGGACTGAGTGGGAAAGATCTGCCCTCCGTATGGGTGAGAACTGTCCAATTCTTGGGGGTCCCAAGAGAACAAAAAAATGGAGAAAAAGGTGAATCTCTCTCTATCTTCTGGAGCTGTGATACACTGTTCTCTTCTGTCTCTGGACATCAGAGCTCAAGACTCTTCAGCTTTTAGGTTCCATGACTTAGACCAAAGACACCACCAGCTTCCCTGATTTTGCGGCCTTCAGACTTGGACTGAGCCACGCTATTGGCATCCAGTTTGCAGACTGTGTATGGTGAGACTTTTCTTCACAATCGCCTGAGCTAATTCCCCTAATAAATCCCCTCCCATACATTTATAACATATCCTATTGGTTCTGTCTCTCTGGAGAACCCTGACTAATACAGGGAGAAAGGGTGGAAGAAGGAAAGCCAGCAAAGGCACTATTATGATCGTTCAGAGGAAAGATGATGGTTACTTGGAATAGGAATTTTACAATGGAAATGACGAGACAGAGTTGAAATGTAACTTAAAGGTATAGCTGACAGAAGTTTTGGCTGGATTGGGAGTATATGAGAGAAAAAGAGAAGAACCAAGATTGATAGCAAAGTATTTGAACTGGGGAACTGGCACCATAGGGTTTCTATTTATTGGGACGGGAAATGTGAAGGAAGAACAGGTTTGAGGGGTGGGAGGCAGGTATTCAGTTGATTATATAAGTCTGGAGTTGATGAGAACTATTCAGGATAGAAATGCACTTCTTTTGTTAGAAAATTTGGAAAAAAACACATGGTTATGAGGCATCCGTATTCCAAATATATAGGAAATTAAACTAAAATATGAATTTAAGAATTTTTGGAGTATAATATTATATATATATATATATCCTATATATAATATTCTATTTCGTAATATTATAATCATAATATTGCATATCATATATATAATATTTTGCTTCAAATAACTTAGGGTCATATACAGTGAATCCAAAAGAAAGAATTGTAATCCTGGTACACTGCTTGATTTGTCAATAAACATTATTTACAAAATCATAGTATTTGCAGTGTATTTTATTTGCAGTAAATTTATTTTTAGGTTGTGTAAATTTACAGACAGGCAAGGCAATAAAGATATGATTGTGTGTGAAGAAGAAAATGTAGGATTTAAAAACCTTAACAAATGTGAAAGTAAACCCATAGGTAACAGATGGCGGGAGATGTGAGAGGAAAGGAATGTGGAGAATATGTGGAGGCATGGATTATCCTCATCCTGCACAGAAGGGAGTCAAAATATGTAAGTAAATTTTTTAGAACGAGACACTGGAGTATGAAGGTATTACTTAACATTATAAAGTTCCCCAACAACAAAAAAATAAAATAAAATAAAAAAATAAAGTTCCCCAACAAAAGAACATGTTATGGCCGTCAACTATTTGGAAACAGGTAAATTTCACTAAATGGAATGAGTTAAAACTTTAAACGTCCTATTGAAAAGTGAATAGATTTATTTCCTAAAGTCAATCAATATGTAGAATTGTAGGCATTTTTATTTTTATCTTGGAAAATACTTTAAGAAAGTTTATATTGGAAATCTAACATGGGCTAAGGAGAAACGATATAAAAGAGTTTCTATATTTTCAGAATAGGCCTTGTTGTATTATTTAATTATTAATATTGACATAAATATTTTAAAATTGATTAGAAAGATATTTGCATTCTAAAAAACTCTAAAAGCCTTTACTAAATACTAAGAAGAAAAACAGTGGAATTAAAAAGTTACAAAAAATTTAAAAATACTAACTTACAAAATACAAATTTCTCATCCTTTCCATATCTAAATATTTCCAAAGTCTGTCAAGATTTGTCCCATTTCACATCCATTTAATAACCTAGACAAGAAGTACTATTGTACTGAACCAGAAATTATAGGCTGTAAACTCTGACCAACTGTCATTTTAAAATTGTAAAGTAATATTGTATTTGATTTAAACCCTTGTAAAAATAGAAATAATCTTATGCATCTAAGTACTTGAAAATATTAGATTCTATACTGAAATTGTCCTTCTCAGCATGATAAAGAAGACAAGGTTTTATAATGTTTATATTCCTGTAATCATACACCAAAGGCATTGTTCATACTATCCACTTGGAGCCATCTTGAGCAAAATAAAACTACATAAACATTCTGTTCACTGTTATCATGCTTAAAATTGTTCTTCCTCTGGTCAATTTTATTAAATTAAAAAAAAGATGTCCAATCCAGGTAACCTATTATCTTTTAACCATAAGGCTTGTAATAGTTTAACTACGTAATAATAATAACAAAAATAGGGAGTGACTTGTCTCATGTAGTTAATTTCTCCATACAATACTGGGTAAATTCTTTACTGAACAGAGAGTATTGTATTCTATTAGAATCAAGTCTGTTAGAGCTGCCTCTGAAAGTTCTAATTCAAACAACACGAAGTTTAATTTCTTCCTTACCTTCATGGAAATGTTGGTCTGGATTTTTGCTTACCTGATCCTAAGCAACCTCCATGTAGATGGTTTCTTCTTACATACCAGCAACATGGAAGCTGTTTCTTGGATAGATTTTACTCTTGTATCCAACACATGAAGTAAGACATGTGAACATTTTCATTAAGGGCCTCACCACTAATAATTTCAAGTTTTTGTCCATTGGTGGTATTATGTTGGGTAAGATAACAAATGACCTTCAGGTGAGATTTCTCTAGCATAAAAAGAAATACTAGGTCCAACAGTGTAAAAGAATGAAAAACTTACAATAACCATACTACTTAGTGCAAAAGGTGTAAACATGATATTAACCAAACTTTCTGCTGCATTTTTATAGGTGCAAAGTGAGATTACTAGTCTATATCACACCTTTAAAAAGAAAACCTAATGCTTTCTCAAAAGCAATTTTATTTACACACAGACCAATTACAGTATCTACATATCTAGCCCCTACTATAAGTAAGATTTTCCAAGGCAGATTCAACTAACACCTCTATTTTTAAGGTGAAATTGCTTTACCATATGACTACCATGCTGAACGGATGGATCAATTGTCTTTGTTCTCAACACTTGAAATCTTTGACCTAGTTATTCTTTCCTATTGTGCATCTCAGCCAAGCTTTTTCTTCTGGTTATTTGTATATTTTAATTATCTTTCACTCCGTCACTTTCTCATTTCTAGTCAGACTCTTCCTTTCGCACATTTCTCTCTGGGACCTAGTTAATCTGCCCTGCTAGAACTCAGCCCATCTGGCAGGCAACTGTTGCATGATGCAAATTTGCTAGGAGCTTCATTTATAAGTTGTTTTGTTTAGAATTAGAACATCCTTGTTGACTTATTTTTTTTACTGTATTGTGAAAAAGTTAAGCAAAATTAACAGAAAGAGATCATCGTCAGATCTTTTAAAAAAGAAAATTATCAAATAGTGTGAAAAAGAACTTTGTTTTCTAGAGGAGGTATACATTCATATTTTCAATAGCTCCATATCCTATGGTCAGGATAGATGTGGAATTGGTAAATACTGCTTTTTCTATATCTCACCTTAATATTACTCTTTAGACTTGGGTGTTTAAATATGTTAAAGACATTTCAAAAAATTTTTAAACAACCAAAATTGAAAATCAGTGTCTTCCCTTCAAGGGAAATCGGTTAGAGGTAATAAAATATGATTAAAAGTCTGAGCTCAGCCTCTGAATATGCCTTCATCTGTGTGTTACCGCAATCGCATATGAACCCCTATTTTTCATTTTGTGTTAACAAACTAAAAATGAAACATAAAAATATCACTTTATTATCTCTAAAGAGAATTTTAAGTATATTCCATGTCTTCCTATCATAGAGATAGGTCTTAGTTTCTCCAAAAGGGTTGAAATGAAAATGAGCCACTGTTTCCGAAAGTGCTCGATACCCGTTGTTGATTCTTTCAGACTAATTTCAAACACCTCTTTCCTTCTAAAGGCCTAATTGGGAATTATATATCCTCTTTGGAATTCCCTTAGTGTCCTTTTTTTTTTTTTCTAGGACATATGCCACCCTCTACATTATCAGGAAGTTACATTTTATAATTATTGCATTTCTTGCTATAGGATTAATAGTTATTTGAAAATAGGAATCCTTTCTTATTTATCTATGCACCACAAGCACTAGTGAACCAAATCTAGTGTTAGATAAATGCCAAAGTGAACTTAAACTTTCACTTTCCTTCTCAACCTCATTAAAATACTTATGCATTTCATGCATAATTTAACCAATCCATGAGCTCAAAGAATGCTAACTTTGTCTATGATTACTTTGACTCCCACAATAAATGTTATAGACCAACCTAAGAATTAGCTCATCAGTCTATTATTTCTCATCTGCAATAAGTAACTTTTGAAACAGAATGCCTAATTAAAATGTTATAAATATGTGTAAGAATGTCAATAAAAATGTATCAATGTTAATTTTATATAAATTTTATTAGGTTATCTCTAAAATTAAAATATAAATTGCTACAAATTTATCTGAGGAAAATCAGATTTTTATTTTCTTGATTTATCTGTTATGTTGTTGAAAAATTTTGTGTTTCAATATATAACTCGAAAGTAGCTATAGGTTCAATTAAGCATATGTTGAAGGCATTTATAAATTTTCTAAAGCATTTAGTACAAAGTATGTGAATAGATGATAAATACACATAAAATGAAAAAACGAATTATCATATAAGCATAACACCCATGTCAAGTGCCTAAAGGAAATAATGGTACCTGAGAAATGTAATGTAGAGGGATTTTGCATGAGGACTAGAGTGCGTGTTCTCAAATTTTATTAGAAACAGAATCAAAGTAAAATTAGATATTCAAATAAAAAGTACAAGATTTAGAACAGATCTAAGGAGTATTCCCAAATAGTGATAGTCATTAAATATTATAATTTATTTTTAAATGAAGTTGTCAAATCCTTTTCACATGTCTTTGAAAATAAGATAGAGTTTCATCTGTTCAGGATGCTTTAATTGTCTCTACATTATGCCAAAGCATCTGCTAGTTTCAGCTAATAGTAAAAACTCCATACCGTCAATTCAAAAAATAAAATCAGCTCAATCATTTTTCTGGCATCATGCACTCAAACAAACCTGTTGATTGACATTCTAATTTTTCATCAAATTATTTTAGCTTAATGGAAACTCCAAACTCTTATAGCTCTGTCTAAGGGGGCTAGATTAAGTAAAATTTCTAAATGCCTTTTCAGCTATATATGCATAAACAGTTTTTTATTTATGATATATAAGTATAAAATATATGGAACCTTTATATAATTTGAATGAAGCATACTTAGGTACACTTAGAAATATTCAAAATGAGAAAATGATTTAAAAGTATTTTCTTCCATTCTGTAGGTTGTCTGTCTGTTGTTTCCTTTGCTGTGCAGAAGCTTTTTAATTTGATATAATCCCATTAGTTTATTTTTTCTTTGGTTGCTGTGCTTTTGGGGTCTTACTCATAAAGCCTTTGTACAGTCCTACTTCCTAAAGTGTTTTCCCTATGTTTTTTCTAGGAGTTTAATAGTTTCAGGTTTTATGCTTAAGTTTTTAATCTGTTTTGAGTTCATTTTGGTATATGGTGAGAGGTATGAGTCTCGTTTCATTCTTCTACACATGGATATCCAGTTTTCCCAGAACCATTTATTGAAACTATACATCTGACAAGGGATTAACATCCACAATATACAAGAGCTCAAACAACTTCACAGTAAAAAAAAAAAAAAAAAAAAAATTACCCAATTTAAAAAAATGAGCAAAGGAGCTGAACAGATATTTCTCAAAGGAGGACATACAAATGGCCAATAGGTACATGAAAAAATACTCAACATCACTAATCATCAGGGAAATGCAAATCAAAACAATATTGAGATATCATCTCACCCCAGCTAGACTGGCTATTATCAAAAAGTCTGAGAATATCAAATGCTTGTGAGGAAATATAGAAAAGGGAATGTTTCTGCACTATTGGTGGGACTGTAAATTAGCCAGCCATTATGGAAAACAGTATGGAGGTTTCTCACACAACTACAGATAGAACTACCATACGATCCAGCCATTCCACTTCTGGCTATATATCCAAAGGAATAGAAATCGTCACGTTGAAGGGATACTTGCACCCCAAGTTCATTGTAGCTTTATTTACAATAGCCAAGATATGGAACCAACCTAAATGTCTATCAGTGGATCACTGGATAAGGAAAATGTGATGTATATACGCAGTGGAATACAATTCTGCTGTAAAAAAAAAAATGAAATTCTGCTATTTGCAGCAACATGGATGAGCTTGGGGTAAATTATATTAAGTAAAATAAGCAAAGTACAGAAAGGGAGGCACTATACTTCATGTCCTCACTCATAAGTGGGATCTAAGAAGAAAGGAAGGAAGGAAGGAAGGAAGGAAGGAAGGAAGGAAGGAAGGAAGGAAGGAAGGAAGGAAGGAAGGAAGACCACAGTACAATGTTGAACTTTCAGGAGAGAACAAACCTATAGAGGTAGGAAAGGGGGAGGGGAAGGGCATTAGGAAGAAATTGGATAAAGGATACAAAGAATAATTGCTATTTGCAATGAAGGACATGCTAATAATATTGATTCGATCATCACATAGTATACACAAATACTGATAGTCAACTCTGTATGCCATAAATATGTATAATCAATTATGTTTCAATAAATAAGTAAATAAAATGAGAAAATGACAATGCCCATATTTTAATTAAAACGTAATTTCCTAGAATTCAAGAAGTTGCAGTAAACATTCATATTGTACTTATATACCCATTATCAATAGCAACATGCAAGAAAAAAATATTTGGAAAGAATAGCAGTTACACTAGAAGTGAAGGTAATAAAAAGGAAATTGCTTTGTAAAAATTTCTGGAGAAACTAGAGCTTGGCTGATGCTCAATGAATACCTGTTGAATAGATTACTTGGCTGGTTGCTTTATATGTTGAGACAGTGAGTTGAAGTACATGTGGTAAGTAGTGGTATAATTCATCTGTTAATTCTATGTGCTTCAAACAATACTTAGTCCTACACTTTTGACTAAGTGATTTTCTAGTGAGAAGAGGAAACTGAACAATAGTGGTATATGGGGAAGAAAAATCCCACTTGTTTCATGTTACACTTGTAGACTTTTTGCCTTATGTGTTTTTTTTGTTTGTTTTGTTTTTTATAAAGTGATTATTTTTAGCGAACAAAATAAACTGGCACCGTTTTGGGTGCCTTTTTATATGTATACATAACCACTATTTAATTTTTTGGAACAATACTTATAAGTTTGATAATAATAGACCTTTATGAAAAGTTTTCATATAAACACAACATTAGGTTAAGTGCTTTACATTTCTTTCTTAGTAGTTACATCAACTAAATGAAGCAGGTACCCACATTACAAATGAGGTAATTAAGATAAGAAGAGGTCACTGGTTCCACAAATGTGTCTAAAAGCAACTGTTTCCATGATCAATTACAGTTCTTATTCTCATAAAATAGTACAGTGTATAATTTTGATTATAACTATTCACTTAATGTTACTTTGTAACTATATAAGTCATCACTAATGGCTGTAACAGATAAGCTACAAAAATTAAACTTGTAAAAGATTATTTGTCATTCACATAAAGTTCAAGTTCGATGTTCCAAATCTGTGAGTGGTTATTCTTTCAGTAATATTTAGGGATCTATGCTACTTCTAGTTTATGGCATTGTCATTTTCAAAAATGTCTTCCAAGTCACTGTGTTCCTTCACCTTCATTCAGAGAGGGAAAATGTGTATAGGGTGATGAATGGAGTTTCTTAAGGGTCAAAACTGGATGTTGACACACTTTGCTTCCCCTCACATTCCATTTTTTTTTGTCACATTCCATTTTTAATAACTCAGTTAAATGGACATACCTAGTTGCAAGGAAGGTTGTGAAATGTATTCTAGCTGCGTGCCCAAGGGAAAAAAAAAAAAAAGGTTTCACAGGCAGCGAGTCAGACTGCACTAACCAACTCTTCTGGTCATCAAATACCGTATGCAGAGTACACCCAAAAGAGGAAACCCAAAACCTCATTCAGTCATTGCGTCTAAATTAAGGTCCAACAACTTGGTGCAGTAATTATTGTCAAGTCTGTGTGCAGCTTGCTGTGGATTGATTGAATTGGGTCCCCAAAGTTCATGTATTAGAAGCTTAATTCACACTGTAACTGTTGAGGTGGGAAATCTTATTATGGTAATTGAAAGGTGAGGTCTTGAAGAGGTGATTGGATTGTAGGATCATGCAGTAGTGAATGTATTAAAAATAGTGGTCATGGGTGTGGTTCTGAAGGCTTTAAAATAAAAGCATGTGAGAGGTTAATCTCTTTTTCTCTCTGCTCCACCATTTTCTGTCATGTGAGACCCCTGGCTCACTGTTGCCACCACCAAAACCCTCACTAGATGTGCTTCCTGGACTTTGGGCTTCCAGCCTCTAAAACTGTAAGCAATATTTTTTTTTCTTGTAAATTATCCAGTTCCAAGTATTTTTTTTTTATAAGCAAGAGAAATGGACAAATACATAACTCCTCTTCATTTAGAGATCTGTGAACTAAAAAGACAACTTTATCACTGTAGTAGGCAGAAAAGTACACTGTTGTCCACCCTTTGTCCAGAGATGTCCACGTCCTAAGCTGCAGAACCAGTGAACATGTTAGGTTACATGGATTGCCAATGGAATTAGTTTTCTAATCAGCTGATATTAAGGTAAGGAAATAATCATGGATTATCTGAATGATCCTGGTATCATGAGGGTCCTTAAAGTGGAAGAGGGAGGCAGAAGAGTAGTTTAACTCAGAGGAGGAGATGTAATGATGAAAAGAGGTCAGGGTAATGTGATGTGAGGACTCAGCCAGCCACTGCTGGCTTTGAACATTGAAGAAGGGGCCATGATTTCCTATGTTTTCTTTAATAAGTTTTATTGTTTCAGGGTGTATATTTAAATCCTTAATCCATTTTGAGTTGATTTTAGTATATGGTGAGAGGTAT
>NW_007726643.1:11144-44564 GCF_000696425.1 Galeopterus variegatus | reverse complement strand
GGTGGCAAATTCCTTGTTTTTTAGTAGGTAAGGCTCCCAACTCTGCCTTCTGCAATATTCCTCCTCTGTCATTATTTGCTACCTGAAATGGACTTTGGAAATTATGCTTTCTTTAGACACTACGTAGTTTCAAAAACTCCTTTTGTTCACGCAGATTAGGAGCCATGACTAAATAATGAGCCACGGTTCCATAATTATAAAAAAAAAAACTTGATAGGTTTATTTTCTCTTGATTCCAGGTAGTTCCAGTGTCATTAACTACATCAAAGTTTTTTTCAGAGAGCTAGAATATGGTGTATTCTTTGGTTTTATACCTGTGGTATGCGTAATCAGCCAGTACTGGCTTTCAGGAACTGATGGATAAATTTTCAGGAATTTTGGGATCCAGTTTACTTCATGTTGGTAGCTTGAAATTGGCTGTGGCGGGAGTACCACAGATGCTGGCAAATATGGTAAATCATGGCTTTTTATTTATGTACTTTTTCAGACCCAGGTATTTAAAATTTAATAGCACAGTAGTTTCTATGTCTCCATTTCTCAACTTAATGTAAACTAACTTGACTCCTGCTGAAGAAATCAATAGGAATGTCACATAACCTAATCTTGGCTGCGAAACTGAGTTACGTTGCTCAATTGAGAAGTCTTACTGAGTCTTTCGTTCAACGCTTTTAAAATTCTTACCTTTTACTCTTTGGTGCTTGGAATAAGTCAGCTTTTCTAGCCCTTTACGGTCTTAAATTTCAAAACTTTCTCTACTTGCTAAACATTTCCGCTTGCACATCAGCCAGTTATTTCCTGATCTTATCTCCTAATACGACCGTACAAAAAGCAAAATGTAAATGTCAACCTATCATTATCACTGCCATTCAAGTTATTGCAAGCGACATCACCAAATGTTTTCTCACTGCACCATTCAGACCTCACTGCAATATTGTTTTAACTGCCCAACCACTGTCGGACAACTAAGCCACTCCATATATTGTAGGGTTTTACTAAAATATCACCCTGCTTCAAATTATCAATTTTTGTATTAGTTCAAGAAATATTGCCTACTGTAATCGATGAATCCCCAAATTTTATTGTCTTAATACAGTAGAAGTTTATCTCACGCATATATCCAAAACAGCTGTCTGTGATGTGCAAGTGGCTCCTGTTCAAATGGTGATTTGGGGATTTAGGCTCCTTCTCTTTTATGGTTCTCCTGTATTCAAGATACTGCTTCCTATGCCACTGTGTTCTGCTACCAGCTGGCTGAAAGCAAAAGAGAATGGAGGATCATGCATGGGGCATTTCTATGGTCCAGTCCTGGAAGTAGCATACTTAATTTCTGCTTACACATCTTTAGCTAGAAACCATTCACATGGACATACTTTACTGCAAAATAGACAGTACATGTAGTCTAGTTGTTGGTAGAAGGGAAGAAACAAATTTGGTGAAAAAACAACTAATGAAAAACCACGAGACTTTTAAATATAGTTCTTGAAAAATACTATTCTATGATTATCAGAACCTCAGAAAAGAATCATAAAAATAGAACCGATCTCGAGCCACAGAGTTCCATTAAAGTACAAAACTGCTGCCTAGTCCAACATTTAAAGACTATGCACTCGACTTCCCCCTGTCCTATAAAATTGTAACCCTGTTTCAGTTGAGGAGTTACCTGGTCAGCGGGTGCTCCCTACTGGGCATCAGTTAAATAAAGACAGCCTAAACCTTTATTTAAGTCATTTAAATCTTTTTCTTTTGACAAAGACAACAATATCTGTAAGTGGTAGGGCCAGGATTTGCAAGAACCCCATCAGTCTGGCTCAAGATTTGATGTTCTTATGTGCTTTATGCCTTTTCTTTGTAAACAATTTTTATGGAAATTTTCATGCATACAAAAAGTAGAGAGACTCCTATAATGGTTGAAATTTCATGTACCCATCACCTGCTTTCAACAATTATTCAGTTGATGTCATTGTCTCTTGTATTCTTCACTTTATATACATTTCCTTGTTGGTTTTGCTGGAGTGTTTTAAAGATAATCCCAGATGTCATATCATTTCAATCAGTAAAAATTTCATTATGCCTCGCTAAATAATAAGTGAATTTTAACATAACCAAAAGGCTATTAACACACTTATTAATATTAACAATAATTACTTAGTATCATGTAATATTCAGTCCAAATTTCACCAAAGGTTTCAAATTTCAATCAAAGGTTTCAAAGTCTTTTAACCATTGAGTTGTTCAAATCAACATCCAAAAATGTTCATATGCTGCATTTGATTGTTTTGTTTCTTAAGTCTAATTTACACGGTAAGAGTCCCTCCCCTTAGTTTTTATGTCATTTTTTGGTAAGACGAACTATGTTGTTTGTTTTGTGGAATGTCCTATATTCTGGATTTGGCAGGTTGCTTTTTCAAGTTGTCTTTACCTTGTTTTTCTTTCTCCTACATTTTTTGTAAATTCGTGGTTAGATATAGAGGCTTGATTTTATACAGATTTCACCTTTAGGCAAAAGCAAGTCTTCATTCAAATGCTCTTTACTTCATATTTCATCACATTGTGAGACACATAAAATCTACTTATACAATTTTAATGTATCTAATGTTGATCAGTGAGTGAGGTCATGTGGTGTCAGCCTGACACCTCCATTATAAATTTTCCCATCAAGATCACCTAAAGATCTTATCATTCAGTGATGATAGTTGCTTGGGTTCATTATCTCATTAAAGATTGAAAAATGGTCATTTCTTTCTGTTTTTTTAACTGGATTTATTCTTTTTTTATGGAGTCATAATTGATTATACATATTTTGGGGATTCAGTGATGACATACGTTGATCAAATCAATATTACTAGTATGTATATTGTTACAAATTGTACTTATTCTCTATAAAGAATAACTTCCACATCAACTCTTTGGTAATCTTGAAGCACAGTTTGTACAGAAAATTCAGAAAAAATGTTTGATTTACAATTTGGTCCAGAAAAATGAGTTGGTACTCAAGAAACCCCAGTGGAGAATAACAAGATTTTTTGAGTAATATTATGAATTCATGAATTTCAGTATATTTCAAATATTAGCAGTTATTCTTTTTAATGATCAGTATGCTCTATCTTATACCCATGGAAGCTTCTTCAAGTAGAATCATGCATACCTTGTACATGCCCACCTT
This sequence comes from Galeopterus variegatus, assembly GCF_000696425.1. Taxonomy (NCBI): domain Eukaryota; kingdom Metazoa; phylum Chordata; class Mammalia; order Dermoptera; family Cynocephalidae; genus Galeopterus; species Galeopterus variegatus. The sequence continues at coordinate 41,401 of NW_007726643.1, read as the reverse complement.
AGTCTTCATAATCTTCCTAGTTTTCTGGCACAACAAGATGTCCCCAAATCTTCTTAAACATATCTTGTCCTGTACCTACAATTAAGAATTCTTTTAAGGATCCCTGATTTTGTTTAATGGAAAATGGCTTTTGGAGCTCACACTCTGGGCCCCTGAGTACTCATTTCTACTGGCTTGTCATTTCTCCTAGGCTTTATTAATGGACAAATTTGTGAAAATATGCATTTTTAAAAGAGAAACAAATCCTGAGTTCATGCTGATTTTCTGATTCAAATTTAAGGTTCTAGTCATTTTACTTAAGTTATTTTATTTTTTTATTTGCATCTCTTTGGTCTCATACTGAAAATTTTGGTTCCTAATGACATTACATATCTGCTATCTTCTCCAATATAATAGCTTCAAAATAGCATCAATATCTTTCTTTAACATTGAGAGTACTAAATGAAGTTTAAAATTTCTTTATAATTATTTTTGTCATTAGAATGTATCCCACTAAGCATGTATGTTAAAATACCTTTTTTAAATCACTTACTTTTTTCCTCTATGTGTCTAGCCCACCAACCATATATAATGGGTGCATTTGTTTCAGTTTGCTTTGAGGTATTAGGACTTTTTTTCTGTTCTTACTTAACATTTGTAACTATGGAAAATATTTATATGATTCCATAGTCAAAATCGTATTTAAGTTACATTCACAGAAATTTCACTCCCATTTTAATAACCTCTCCCTGTTGCTGGGGGAGAGAGAGAGAGTGTGTGAGAGAGAAAGGAGAGAGAATTTCCACTGCTTCTTCTTGTGCTTTTTTGCACTATTCTGAATCTTTTCTTTTATGACTTAACAATGTACCCTATTACCACTGTGTATCAGTGTAGGCAGTTCATCCTCATTCCTTTTCACAGCTGCATAGAACAATCAGAGCACCTTTTAACATGTTTAAAGATATTTTGCATTTGGTAGAATAATTCTTTTTGCATTTTCCCATATTTCTATAGGGTTGTTAGGCTTTTTCTTCACAATTTTTTAGAAGTCCTTCATATAATAGCAATATTAGTACTTTATCTGTGGAAAAAAATACAAATATTTTCCCAAGATTTTGATTTGGTTTTTGACTTTTCTTTTGAAATGTTTGGCCATTCAAAAACAATTGTTATCACAATTGCCTGTAACCACTATATGTGGTATTCTTGGGATGAACTGAATACAAATAAAAACAGCAACCTCATTGTACATGTTTTACTATGTCATACATTTCATTTATTTTTATTATTTATTTGTATGATTGCATGTTCTTTGCTGTGGTTGGTTTTTTGTTTGTTTGTTTGTTTGTTTTCAAATAGATAAATCCTCTTCATAGAATAGGCTAATCAACTACTTTGCCCATTTTTCTATAGGGTTGTCTTTTTTTCTTATTTGTTTGTAGGATTTTTAAAAAAAACTATGAATATGAATCCTTTGTCTAATATGTCTACTGCAAATATCTTCTCCTACTTTGACATTTGCCTTTTAACTTTCTCAATGGTGATTTTGGTTTTTTGTTTTTTAATGAACAGAAATTCTTAATTTTAATAAAGTTCAATTTATCAAACATTTTTTAATGATTAGAGCTCTTTATGTCACATTATAAAATATTTAATGCTAAAACCACAAAGAATTTCTTCTATGCTTTTTTCTAAAAGTTTTTTTAAACCTGTTTTTGAAAGGTAAAATTCATCTGAAATCTAACTGCAATTGCCTTTATTTGCTTATGGTGTAAGTTTAAGGTCATTATTCACTATTTGTCCATGTGCTATCAAATTAATCTGGCTCTATTTATAGACAAGGTGAGCATTATTACAACAATATAACTTTTTTCATAAATCAGGTGTCTGTATATATATTGGTATTCTTTTGAATGTAATTCTATTCAGTTTGTCTATTTGTCTGTTCCTGCACCAAAACCACTCAATTTTAATTACTGTAGATTGAAAATAAGTCTGGATATCTTGTACTTTCACTCCTCCAGTTTTTTTTTTCTTCTTCAAGATTTCTGTGGCTGTTCTTGGTCATTTGAATTACTCTCTAAATTTTATAATCAGCTTATTAATCCTAACAACATCTTGCTAAGATTTTCACTGAGATGGCATTAAACTTATAGATTAGTTAGAAGAGAATTGACATTTTTGCAATATTGAAAATAGTAATCTGGTGATAAAAATAAAAGAAAGAAAATAGTAATCCATGAACTTGGTATTCCTGCTTCCCTCACCCTTTATTTGGTCTTTTTAAATCTTGCACGTTTTATTATATTAATTCCAAAATATTTTGTTTTATGCTATTATAAATATATAATTTTATTCTTATGTGTCTGTTACTGATATATAGATATACAATTGGTTTTATGTATAATGCTTTGTTTCCAAAGCAAGCGTCTAAGTTTTGGTAATTCCAACTTTTTCTTTACCCATCCCCAACCCAAGTTGCTTCCTATACTTACTATCTCTGTATCATCTCACTGCTCCTTTTTCTACCTTTTTGTCTCCTGTGATACTGGAGACCAATATTGAAAACAACATTGCCTTAAGTATTAAGTAAGAAGGAAAGAAATTCTAGATAGAAAATGAATGTGATACAATACTTTTAAAAAGTTTATTTTTATCTTAGTGAAAACAGCTAGGACAAACAAAAAGAGTGTATTTACAGCAATCTAGACTTAAATTCAAGGTAGTATCAATGTGAGGGAATAGGGATTAGGCATATGGAGATGCTAAATGCTAAATTATTTGCTTTTTAAGGGGAAAATATAGATAATAAGTTTAAGAACTCAATAGTCGTAAGTGTGCATGATTATTCAGCTTAGGTTAAGAATAACCACCATAAGAACAAAATTGAAAAATATAACCTTGAAACCAGAAGAAAATTTGCTCTATTCAATAGAAAGTGGAATGAGGGGAAAGGGAAATAAACAAAAAACATTAATTATAATGTCATAAATGAGCCCTAAAACAACATGGATGAAAATTAATATGAGTAATTTTAACTTCCCATCTTAAAAACAGAATATCTGTGATTGGAAACAATCCGCTAATATATTGCCTTATAAGACACACATGTAAAATAAAACAAAAAGAAATAAAATTAATGAAAATAAAGTAATTTAAAAGTACATGCTGTGTAAATGTGAACAAAAAGAACTCGAGCAGCAGCATATGGCAAAATAGTATTTATGAAAACATTTTTTCAGGGACAAGGAGAATGCTGTGGTTTGGATGTGCCCCCAAACTCATTCTGGAAATTTAACCCCAATGTGTTGGTGGAAGGTGGGTCCTGAAAGAGGTGATTGGATTCTGAGGACTGTGCTTTAGTGAATGGATTGATCCGTTCATGCAGTAATGGGTTGTTGATTTAATTGGCCATCATGAATTGAGAGGCAGTGGAAGGGCCCACTATGCCAGTTCCAGTTGCAGGAAGGATCCCTGCCCCAATTAAAAGGTACAATTAGTGCCCTATGATAGCAGGGGGCACTTCCTGAGAGCGAGGGCAGAAGTTAGTCCCATCTCCATCTCTCCATCTGTCTGGAGGGTGATGTCAGGGATGAGCCAAAGAATATGCAAGAAATCATGTTAGGGGGCAGGCAATAGGATAATTTAGTTTTACAAAGGAAATATATTCCAGTTTTAGGGCATGGATGAGGAGGGGGTAAGTGAGTGGTAGCATTTGGTCGTGTTAGTAAGGCAGAGTGTGGGCAGGCCCTGCAGAACTCTGACAATCCCCACTGAGGTGAAATTAGGGGAAAGTGAAGTAGTTTGTGGAAACATTGCAGGCTGCATTGACAGAGAGGGGGTGACCACAAAAATTTTCTCACAAAGTGGGGACAGAAGAGTCACTCGGGGACCAGTGTGATTCACTGAGGACTGCATTGTCCCTGCAGACCTGGAAACTCCATGTTCCAGGTAAGGGGGGGGGGGGCATTGAGATAGGAGGAAAAACGTGGGTAGGATGCAAAGAGTTAGGGAGCCAAATGAATTTGCTAAGAAGCATCCTACTGATAGGAGGTAAAGAAGTGCCAGGAGAAATCTTCCTATAATGTTACACTGCTCTGGGGCAGCTGCTGCCAATCCTGTAGCAAGTACTAAAACAGATACTATAAAAGTAGCTCTTGGGTGAAGGATGTGAAGTGGGCCTGTAGGAGTGAGAGGATAATTCCAGGGGAAAGATCATCCTTCTTCTAGGATTGGGAGTAAAGTGGAAGTTCTGGAGATTTTCATTTTTGTGTGTCTGAAAATGGACAAATTGTGAGGAGATGTTGGGTTGGGGGTTGAGTACAGGGACCCCTCTGGCTTGGTGTCAGCAGATTTTTGGGTAAAGTCTCAGGTGCTAGTTTTACCAAGGATAAGTGATACCAAGGGGGCCTTTCTTAGTACTTTTACTGCTGTGGGGCTGGCGAGAAGTATTGTGTAAGGCCCTTCCCAACATGTCGGCTTTGGGATTCAGGTTTTAATATACACTTGCTGTTCTGGGCTCAGTTTAAAGTCTGTGGAGGTAATGGGGAAAGGATGAGGTAATAGACAGCCTGTTCCTGAAGAAGATTCCTAATGAGTGAAAGAGTAGGGAGATATTTGCCTAAAGGCAGTGAGCTGGAAAGGAGAAGTGAGAGAGTGAAGGGTCTGCCATACATAAGCTCAAAGGGGCTGAGGCCTGTGGGCTTTTAGGGGGGCAGCCCATAGGAGAGTGAGTGACTGGTGGGTAGGCCAAAATGAGGGATGATTTCTGAGGTGAAAGCATGCATCACTGCTGTAGCATCCTCTGAAGTGCAGGCAAAAGCCTCAATCCAGCCTGAAAAGGTATCTACTAAGGTTAGAAGATAGTATGTCCTTTTGTGGGGAGAGTAACATAAGGGCAGAAGAAGGCATAGTAGGGGTTCATAGCCTATATGAACTGAATTATGGAAATCTAAAAGGATGTGCTCAGCTTGTGCAGTAGGGAGGACATAGTGACCAGAAAGAGTATACCAGTTGTCCTTCCTCTGTGCTCCCAACTGTTGGAGGTGTTGTGTTTCTTGGGGTGTGTATTGGGGTAAAGACGTAGGGGCCATAAGAAGGACCTGAGCAGGAGAGGAAGTGTGGGGGCCTGGTGACTGAGCAGCCTGTTTTGCGATTATATCCGCCAGTTTGTTTCCCTAGGCTATGGGGTCCTTGGAGGTTTGGTGTCCTCTGCAGTGTATAATCCCAACCTCCTTTGGGAGGTGTGCAGCCTCTATAGCTTGTGTTAGATTTACTATGGCATAACCTGCCTGGGGGGCGGGGGTAGAGGTGACGCTCCTATCTATGAACTGCATAATGGGATGTGGGGAGAAGTGTGGAAAGGGACTGAGAAAGAGGTCTAAAGCCTCCATGCAATTGTGTTCTAAGGGTCATGAGTGTTTTGGGATGAGAGTGGCTGGATTTTAAGGGAGGGCAAGGTTTAAATGAGAACTGGGAGTTTTCATTGAAAGTAAGGTGAATAAGTTGTAGGTGGGAAAGGGAGAAAATTGACTTGGCTTATGGTCTTGACTGTTGTTTAAAAGTTAGTTTAGAGCTTTCTTGTGTTAAAAGGGTGGCTTTTGCCAAGGCCCATAAACAGAGGCCCATTCTTGAGATGTGGTGTCTAGTTGTTTAGAGAGATATGAAACCAGGGAGAAAATATCTCCTGCCTTTTGTCCCCAAACCCCGACTGCCAATCTTTGGGTTTTGGTGACATATAGGATAAAAGCGTGAGATAGGTTTGAGAGAGATAGAGCTGAGGCTGCAAGGAGAGTGGCTTTTAATCGCTGGAAAGGAGAATGAATGAACTTTGTGGGATCTAAAGGAACGGCAGGATCCCCTTTGCCTGCCCCATAAAGTGGCTTTGCTGGCATGCTAAAGTTATGAATGCATAGGCGAAGATACCCTGCAAGCCCCAAGAAAGGATTTCACCCTTTGTGGTAGGAGTAGGGAGTTCAGAAATTAGAATCTTGAACTGAAGGAGAAGAAATTTGGGCTTTGCTGGGGGACACTTGATATCCCCTGGAGGCCAGGAAATTAAGGAGGCAACAGTGCGGGCCTGTGAATCCTCATAGGAGGGGCTACAATGAAGGAGGTCATCCACATATTGTATTAAAGTGCTAGAGGTTGGGGGGAAGTTCAGATAAGTCTTGAGCTAAGGCCTGGCCGGAAAAGTGGGGGCTATCCCAAAACCCCTGAGGTAGTACTGTCCGATAAGTCATTGGGAATGACGTGTGTCAGGATTAGTCCTGTACTAAACGATATGAACCGTTAACCCTTATAACTAGAAGGATGGGTGTACTAAAAGGCGAGTGGGTAGGCCATGAGAGATGAGAAGAAAGGAGTTTGTATACGATGGGTTTTAAGCCTAGTAGTTATTTGTTAGTGATAGGGTACTATGGGACATTAGGGAACAAAGAGGGGTTCTGCAATTTAACAAGGATAGGGGAATGGTGCGTAGCAATGGAGAGAGAAGAAGCATCCTGTACTAGGGATTAACACTGTCCGAGGGGGAAGGGAAGGTGGAAGCCTCAGAGGCCACGTCTGGGTGCAGCTAGTAACAGGAGTATTATAGCTGGAGTTAAAGTGTTTAGCGTAAGAGTAGCTTTGAATTTGAAAAGAATGTCCCATCCCAGTAAGGAGGCTGGGAATTGAGGTATTATTAAGAATTTGTGTGTGAATAGGGTGTGATGTAGGGTGCAGGAAAGGGCTTGAGTGATCCATGTGCGATATTCTGATCCTGTGACCCCTACTATTGTGATAGACGACAGGGTTATTGGTCCTCATATTCAGGGAGGGTAGAGTAAATGGCCCCTCTATCAATGACAAAAGAGACTGGCTTACCTGCTATGAGGTGTCCCCCTGGACTCACACCTGGTGATCTCCGCAGGGGCCTCAGGCCCTGGGCATCTTCAGTCCTCCTCCTGGGCAAAGCCTACAAGCTCTGGTAGGGATGGCCATGAAGCCAAAGGCTGTAGGTTGGGGACTGGGCCACTCCCTCTCTGGTGAGTGGCACAGTCAATCCCCCAGTGACCTGGCCATTTGCAGTGAGGACAGGTTATGACAGGCCCGTGCTGTGTGGCCCAGTTGACTGCATTTTCCCGTGTGGCTTGCCCCTTGAGGCAGCCGGCTTTGGAGTATGTGAGCCATGGATGGCATTAGCCAGAAGCTGGCATTTGGCCTGATCTCTTTTATAGTTTTTTGAATATCAGGGGCTGATTGGGTAATGAAATGAGATTGTAAAAGGGCCGTGCCTGCAGGGGAGTTTGGGTCTATATATTCATATAAAGCCTCAGAGAGGTGGATTAGGAACTCGCTGGGATTTTCAGTGGGTCTCTGTGTGATCTCTCTAAGCTTGTCATAATTGACTGACTTGTGAGTAGCCTTTTGGAGGACCTGAAGTAGGTGTGTGATCATGTTATCCCAGAGATCTTGATCACCGTGGCCAGCCTGGTAGTTCCAATTTGGGTCTGTGCAAGGAACACCAATGGCTACCACAGGCTGCCCATTATTTTGAGCATGTACCTGAGCTGCCGTCTATACCTGCTTCCTGTACATGGACTCAGACAATTCCTTCCATCCCAGCCACTTCACAGAAGGGTTATAAAAAGCTGGAGCTGAGGCGGGGTTGTTACCTGATGAAGGGGGAGAAGGAGAGGGGTTGGGCTGAGGACGAGCACCTGGAGGCCAGGTGTGGGGAAGAGAGAGAAATGTGGAGGGGCTGATGGATCAGGAAATTGATCTGAGTCTGGAAGGAGAGGTTGAGCATGAGCTAGGAGAATTTGAGACATAGGACAGTTTTGACAGAGAGAAGAACATGTTCAGAGATAGGAGAAGTCCTGAACAAGGAATCTCTACAGCTTTTGCCATTTCAGTGAGTGTCTCATTGAGTGCCATCCTGTGGCCACTGGGATCCATTGTAATGAGGTGTTTGAGTTTTAATGTCTCTGCAGAGGCCGAGAAATTGGCCAAGAGACGGCCCAGAGGCATAGAGCATGGAGTACGGTAGAAAATGAGACGTTTAGGTTCAATGTCTCCCTGGAGTCTAAGAAATTGGCCAGGAGAAAGCCCACTGGTGTAGAGCATGGAGGTTTATGTTGTGAGGATCCCATTTAGAGGATGAGAAAGGGCAGTCAGTCCTGGTAGAAGAAGCATTCCAACAAAGAGCGTCCTCTTTGTTGCCCACCTTCTATTCGAGAAAAAATAGCCCACTGACCAGCTACAGGAGCGTCCTCCAATAGCTGGGGGGCAGAAGAAGGTTTCCTTCTGCCAGGCACCTGGGCTTTTGTAGATAGAGACCTGAGTCGTAGAGGGAGTAGTCGGGGGTACCATAGATGTAGGCAGGACAGACCCACTGACTCACCCTGAATTGAGGCCGGTGTTGGATGTGTTGGTCTCAAACGGCAAAAGGAAAGAGAGTCCCGAGTGCACCTAGTTCTGGCAGGTCCAAGACGGGCGGCCGAGGACCAATCACCCCTTCCTGAATTTTGACACCATAATGAAAGAGAGCCGAGATGCCTGGTACCATTCAAGCTTTATTAAAGAAAGAAATCTGCTGGGCTGTGCTCAAAGTAGCAGGCAGCCCAGGGCTGCCCTGGAAAGGGGACAGCACCACGTGTGGGGGTGGTAGAGCTTATATTGGTATGTTGGCACCAAGAGTTGGGTGATACCATCAAGGAGGGTCAGTATGCTAATGTAGGTCACGGTGGAGAACTGCGTCCTTGCAGAAGCAAAAGGGGTTTCTGTTTAAGTCAAGAGGCTTCTCATAAATGGAAGGAGGGCAGAAATGGGAGGAGGTGGGTGGTGCCATTTTGTACTTGGGCTTGTCTAAAGTGACGCTGGTTATGTTGCAGATCTATTACATAAGCTGTAGCTAATAGATATATTTGAGCTACAGTCAGAACCAAGGGAGGGTTCAAATCCCTTTAGGGGAGTCTACATTAACAGTTTTCAAAGTGCTGTTTTAGTGTCAGTAGCATCAGCAACACTAGGAATGGGTTCAAAATGCAAAATCTTGGGCTTCTGTGTGCTAACCAACCACCCAGGAGTTTCTATGCATGCTAAAGCTTGGGAACAGTTGTTTAGCTTACACAATAGCTTTGGCAACTGCACAATAGCATTGGAAACAGCAGTAAAGGAATTCAGAAACTGCTCCCTGGACTCCCTTAGACTTTGGCTAATTTGACAATAATAGTCCACAGAGACTAACCAGTCATACAACAGGGGAAGAGAGGACAAATCTTACTGAGACAATCACTTTACTAAACAAACCTCCTTTAATAAACTAAAAATCTTGAGTCCAGAGCTATTTTTTTCTTCCTCAGTTGCATAAAGTTCTCTGCTTCCTCCTTCAGTTCTGGATACTCCTTCTAAAGCTTAAATATAATTCTTTTTTTTTTTAAGAAGATGACTGGTAAGGGGATCTTAACCCTTGACTTGGTGTTGTCAGCACCACGCTCACCCAGTGAGCAACCGGCCATCCCCATATGGGATCCGAACCCGTGGCCTTGGTATTATCAGCACCGCACTCTCCCGAGTGAGCAACGGGCCGGCCCTTAAATATAATTCTGAAGAATCTCGGCAACAAGCTCATCTTTTTAATTGAGAATTTTAGATGATTTGTTCACTGGCCGAAGGAAAGAACAAACCCCACTATACATGCAGTATTCATTCAGCCAAGAAAGAAAAATTCAACAGAAGCAAGGAGCCTACATAGAGCAGGATTAGATGGAGAGTGTCTTGGGTTGAATTTCTCTGGCCCCCTTGCTTTCCTAATTAGGTACACATCTACAAGTGACACTTTCCATATTGATGTGTTTCTTTTAAAAAAATAGCTGAATAATTTATATACCTCTGCTCTTCTGTACTAGAGGCTTACATCACTGTGCCAGAATAATTTATCTTAATAATCTATGCATATGTTTTAGTGAGTGCATACAGATCTTTTCTGTTTTTTAGATAAAACTCAGTGTTAACAAAGGTACTACCTCAGCAGGGAGAAGCAGAAAGGGTGGTCTTTGCCCAGGTGTCCCTGCATAATAATTCTGCTGCCAGATTTTTAGGGTCCAAGAGCGTTTCCCCTGCACTATTATGTATCCATTTATAAAATAAAGAAATAATGTTTGAAAGTCCATCTTTATGAAGCTCTATATCTTTATTCATTCAAGCATATATCTAGACTATTTACTTTGTTGTGTTTAAATCCCCCCCCTCTTTTTTTCTGATGGTGTTGAAGTATGGTAGGGCAAATCATCACTCATTCTCCTTTTGCCACATACATTTTTGTATTTCACCTCGTTCTTCTTCCAAAAGAAGTCCAGTCTCTCATTGAGACATCCATTGCCATCCCTCCAAATCATGGTAGGAATTTAATTTGAATCAATGTGAGAATAATTGAGATATAAAAAGCAAAATTTATCTTTCAAAAACGGAGTAGGGTTGCGATCCCGTTGCCCGTCCCGGTCCGGTATGGGCGCGACACTGAGGGTTGCGATCCATTGCCGCTGACAAAAAAAGAGACAAAAAGAGAAAAAAAAAACGGAGTTTATCACTTTATTTTTGTTCATGTATTTTTGCATGACCCTCGATATAGAGTTTTGCACTACTTTTTTTTTTTTTTTGATGGTACATATTTGTGGGGTAGTTGACTGTCAGTATTTTTGTACAATATGTGATCAAATCAGTGTTATTAGGATGTCCATTGTTACAAATCAAAATTATTCTTTTTGTCCATTAAACAATTTCTCCCTTACCCCTGTCCTTCTCTCCATTTCCCACCTTTAGTAATCATAGACCTGTTCTCTCCTTCTGAAAGTTCAAAATGTCATTGTGGTCTTTCTTTCTTTCTTTCTTTCTTTCTTTCTTTCTTTCTTTCTTTCTTTCTCTCTCTCTCTCTCTCTCTCTCTCTCTCTCTCTTTCCTTCCTTCCTTCCTTCCTTCCTTCCTTCCTTCCTTCCTTCCTCCCTCCTTCCCTCCCTACCCCTCTCCCTTCCTTCCCTCTTTCCTTCCTTCTTTCTTAACTTCCACTTATGAGTGAGGACATACAGTATTTCTTTTTCTATGTCTGGCTTATTTCACTTAACATAATTTTCTCCAAGCTCATCCATGTTGCTGTGAATGGCAGAATTTCATTCTTTTTATGGCTGAGTAGTATTTCACTGTGTATATATGCCACATTTTCCGTATCCAGTCATCCATTGGTGGACATTTTGGTTAGTTCCAAATCTTGGCTATTATAAATAGAACTGCAATGAACATGGGAATGCAGGTATCCCTTGGATATAATGATTTCCATTCCTTTGGGTATGTATCCAGAAATGGGATTGCTGGATCATATGTAGTTCTTTGAGAAACCTCCTTACAGTTTTCCATAATTGCTATACTAATTTACAGTCCCACCAATAGGGTAGAAGTGTTCCCCTTTCTCTGCATCCTCAACAGCATTTGTTATTCTCAGTCTCTTTGACTTTTAGCCAGTCTAAATGAGATGAGATGATATCTCAATGTGGTTTTAATTTGCATTTCCCTGATGAGTAGCTATGGTGAGCATTTTTTAGTGTACCTGTTGGGAGTTTTGTACTTTTCTTAATGCAGGTTCTCATATTTAAATCATATTGAGAGTTGTGTTATGTATAAATCAGTGGCTATACAAATGGAAAAATTCCCATTATTTTCATTAAATTTTGTTAAGTTCCAATCACATATAATGTGTGAATATATGAATATATTCTCATTTCAAACAATCAGTATTAGAGATAAGGCTAAAGTCTTCCTTGAGCATTACTTATCAAGCCCTTTCCCTTTCTCAGGTTGATATGTATTAGCCAGATCTCTGCCATAGATTGACAGTTTCATGTCTTTAACATTAATTGTATAGTGTTTTAAAATATAACTTGCATGCATCATTTTGCACTTGCTTTTTTATTACTCATCAAGTTACCTTGGTTATATTTACAAACCAATATACATATATCAACCACAAACTTCTTAATAACTGCAGAGTAGTCCATGGTATACTGTGGTTTTTCTCAATACCCTGTTGATAGACATTTAGCTTTTATCCCCTTTGTATTACTACAAATATCTATGCAAAAATAAATTAATTAATGAAAGATGTATCTCCCAGGTATAGAGCATACCCCCTAAGGGGACATGACTCCCTAGTGTAAATACTGAGAAACAGAATGGCTGGGTCATAAAATATGTGATATTTCATTTTATTGCTCCCCAAAGTGGTTTTAGAAATTTACCCTTCAATCAGACAAGTATGAAATCACTTCTTCTTCACACATCAGTCTCCACTCAGTATTATTAAACTTTAAAAAATGTTTGTTTCCACATTTTTTCACAGCAAAACTCAACATTTTATTATTAATAGAGTGAACATAAGAAAGTGATTTTATGCCATTTCACAGTTTCAGATGATCCACTTCTTAGTGTTACTATTAATAGGATATTATTACCTAAAAGGTGTTTTATGTATCAGCTACGTGAAGTATATGCCTCATTCTGTACAGAAAAAAACAATGCCTAATGCAAGCCTGGTTGATATAAAAGTGGTTAATAGACTCTCAGTAGATGTTCCACAAAAATGACGTTTTTTGTTGTTGTTGTTGTTTTTAGTAAATTGCCCAATTTGAGTTAGTGTGAAACTAAGCAAAAACATTAAGCCTTCTGATACTCAGAGCAATTCTGTTTTCAGCCACATGAAACTGGCCTTTGACCAAGAAAACTATGCATTACTAAAAATCATAGTACTCTATGTAATGCTATGGCAATTTTATAATATTCCTTTTGTAAGGAGAGTAATTCTCCAAGGCTAGAAATGGGTAGTATTTTGGAGATTTAACAGGTAGTTCATTCTTATTCTTTCTGTAGGCATGGGGCCATGGAGAGTGTTTTTCCTTAATTGTTTAAGTAACAATGTTTTAGCTTTTAATTAACTAAATTATTAAGCTTGACTGATTATTTAATGACATTTATTTATTTCACTTCTTTGTTTATATTTAGTGAATTTTAAAAAAAAATTTAAGTACTGCATGCTCACTGTTGGTAACATAGGAAATATTCAAAATTATATTGTAAAGTTGTCCTATAATATAATGATTTAGAGAGCTTCAGTATAAAATTCTGATTTATTATATTTTTGTGATTATCTTTGTGTATAATGTATCTGTACGTGTTCACATGTTCTTCAGAATTGTATACTCAGTGCGGTTTTTCATTTTGCCTTCAAAAACACATAGAGATAAACAAATGGGTACATATATACATATACACACGTATGCATTTATATACATATACATACAATACATAGACTTCAATATGTAGATACTTATTTACAAACTTATACACGTATATTAGTTTTATATACATAAACTCATACCTATGTACATATTTATATATATGTAGAGACATTCTTCTGCATCACTGCATAGTCTTAAATGGAAGATAGTAAGGTAGAGTTATCAAGACCATGGTATACAAAAGCTTTGGTTTGATTCCTAGCTCTGTCACTTATTGGTTTTGTGACTTTAACAAACTTAATCCCGGGCCGGCCCGGTGGCGCACTGGATAGTGCGCCGCTTGGGAAGCGTGGCGGCGCTCCTGCCCGAGGGTTCGGATCCCACATACAGACCGGTTCCCGCTCACTGGCTGAGCGAGGCGCGGGAGCAACACCGAGGGTTGCGATCCCGTTGCCGGTCCCGGTCCGGTACGGGGGTGACACTGAGGGTTGCGATCCGTTGCCAGACACGGAAAAACACACACACACACACAAAAAAACAAACTTAATCCCCATGATGTTAAATTTCATGCCATCTTATTATCATTATAAGATGATAGAAAATCCTATTTAATTGGGTACCGATCATTATTAAATAGGTGAGATGTAAGAGTTTTTCCATTTTCTTTTCGATTAAATGTGTGCCTTCTGCTAAGAAGTATGCATTCTGCCAAGGTTCAATTACTCTGTTAAAAACAAACAAACAAACAAACAAACAAACAAACAAACAAAAACTTCATTTCTTTTTTCTATTTTACTTTTCACATTGATGCATGAGGAATTTTCCCTCATCTTCATTTTCGTATATTAAATTGGCTGTATCTGATTGGATCTCTTTAATGGAATTTTTCTTGTCTGTTTAATCTGCAAAATCAGATTTTTGCTTTCTTAGGTAGGGTTGCTTTTCCCGCTCTATGTGTTTGCCTCTGCTCCAGTACTTCTGTGGCCATCAGTTTTTTTTTGTTCCTTTTTCCTTCAAGAAGTATAGGAATTTGTAGAAAAACATTTCACTGTTTTTTATCCATAAATACCTGTTTCAACTTGTTCCCATTTTTTTTTTTTATTTTTGCACTTTTCTTCTGGCTTCTACATTAGTGGATTTATTATTAGTGGGTGCAGTTACTAACATTTCCAAATGAGTTTGTGTTTGTATTTATCTGGGTTATTTTATTTTCTCTCACTATTTTTTAACCCTATTTTCTTTTTTCCCCTACACTATTTTTATTTTTTTATTTAATTTTTTTATTGGGGTAAAAAAATATATAATATAGAAACATAAGGATTGCCATATTAACCATTTTTAAATATGAAATTGCATGGAATTAGGTACATTTATAATACTGTGTGACCACACCTCTATCTACTTCCAAAGTTTTTTCATCATCCTAAATGTAAACTCTGTACCCATTAAGGAATAACTTATCATTATTCCTCCCCCCCACCCCTCCACCCCAGTTTCTGGATACCTCTAATCTATTGTCTCTAAAATGTTTTTCTTTGTATTTTTTAATTGACCCATGAAAATTTTATGTATTCATAGAGTGCAATGTGATATTTGGGTACATTTACAGTGTGCAGTGATCAATCAGTTTAATATATCCATGACCTCAAACATTTGTCATCTGCTTGTGCTGGGAACATTTAAAATCCTATGTTAATTTAATTTTGTTCCATTTTATCTACCAATTCATAATTGAATGGTTTTAATCCTGAAGGTAAAATAACTATATGTGCATTTTAGATTACAATTTAGTGAGGAAAATAAATAGGATAATTTTTAAAGTAACTATGGAAAATGTCCAACTGGAGTGAAGTATAGTGTCAAAAAATATAAGTTTTTACCTATAAACAATTGTGAATTTAAAAAACTATTTTAGGGGGCCGGCCCGGTGGCGCACTGCTACAGTGCGCTGCTTGAGAGTGTGGCGGTGCTCCCGCCGAGGGTTCGGATCCCACATACAGACCGGTTCCCGCTCACTGGCTGAGCGAGGAGCGGGGGCAGCACTGAGTGTTGCGATCCCGTTGCCGGTCCCGGTCCGGTGCGGGCACGACACTGAGGATTGCGATCCGTTGCCGGACACGAAAAAAGACAAAAAGGAAAAAATAAATAAATAAAAAATAATAATAATAAACTATTTTAATATTTGTTATTTAAAAAAATTGCACGCTTTGTCAGTGAATATGATCTAACTTATTAGGACATCTAACATACAATAAGACTATCAATACCTGTGTGAATCTTAACACTATCTATTAAAAATGTATAACATACACATATTATACACCATGAACAAGTGGGATTCATCCCAGAGATGGAAGGTTGGTTCAACATATGAAAATCAATAAATGTGATACGCCACATCAATAAAATCAAACACAAAGACAATATGATCATCTCTATAGATGCTGAAAAAGTATTTGACAAAATTCAACATTCGTTCATGATACTCTCTACAAGTTAGGTATAGACAGAAAGTATCTTAACATAATTAAAGCCATGTATGATAAGCCCACTGCCAATATCATCCTGAATGTGGAAAAACTGAAAGCTTTTCCTTTAAGAACAGGAACTAGACAAAGATGCCCACTCTCCACACTCCTATTCAACACAGTATTGGAAGTACTAGCGAGAGCAATCAGAGAAGAAAAGTAAATAAAGGGCATCCAGATTGGAAAAGATGAAGTCAAACAGTCCCCGTTTGAATATCACATTATCCTATATATCAAACAGCCTAAACCTCTACAAAAAAACTCTTAGAGTTGATAAATGATTTCAGCAAAGTTGAAAGATACAAAATCAACAAACAAAAATCAGTAGCATTTCAATACTCCAAGAGTGAACATGGAGAAAAAGAAAACAAGAAAGCTGGCCCATTTACAATAGCCACCAAAAAAATAAAATACTTAGGAATAAAGTTAACAAAGGATATGAAAAATCTCTATGAAGAGAACTATAAACCACTGTTGATAAAAATTAAAGAGGACACCAGAAGATGGAAAGATATCTCAAGCTGTTGGATTGGAAGAATTAACATTGTGAAAATGATCATACCACCCAAAGTGATAAACAAATTCAATGCAATCCCCATCAAAATTCCAATGACATTTTTCTCAGAAAAGGAAAAAACTCTCCTAACATTTATATGGAATAACAAAAGACCACACAAAGCCAAAGCAATTCTGAGCAAAATGAATAAATAAATAAATAAATAAATAAAATAAAGCTAGTGGCATAACACTACCTGATTTTAAACTATACTACAAAGCTATAATAACCAAAACAGCATGGTACTGTCATAAAAACAGACACACTGATAAATGGAATAGAATAGAGAATCCAGAAATCAAGCCATACACCTATACCCATCTAGTCTTTGGTAAAAGCACCAAGTCTATACACTGGGGAAGAGACTGCCTCTTCAGCAAATGATGCTGGGAAAACAGGATATCCATAGACACAAGAATGAAACTAGACCCATACCTCTCACCATATAGTGAAACAAACTCAGAATGGATTACAGAATTAAATATACATCCTGAAACAATAAAACTCCCTAAAGAAATCATAGGCAAAACATTCCAGGAAGTAGGACTGGGCACAGACTTCATGAATATGACACCCAAAGCATGGGCAACCAAAGAAAAAACAAACAAATGGGATTATACCAAACTAAAAAGCTTCTGCACAGCAAAAGAAACAGAGTTAAAAGAGAACAAACAGAATGGGAGAAAATATTTGCAAAATATACGTCTGACAAAGGATTAATATCCAAAATATACAAGGAACTGAAACAACTTTACAGCACACACACACAAAAAAAAGAATGAAAGAAAGAAAAAGAAAAATAGCCCAATTAATAAATGAGCAAAGGAGCTAAACAGACATTTCTCAAAGGAAGATATATGAATGGCCAACATGGACATGAAAAAATGCTCAACATCACTCAGCATTTGAGAAATGCAAATAAAAACCACACTAAGATACCATCTCACCCCAGTTAGGATGGCTAATATCCAAAAGATTGTGAATGATAAATGCTGGTGAGGTTGTGGAGAAAAGGGAACTTTCATATATTGTTGGTGGGACTGCAAAATGGTGCAGCCTTTATGGAAAATGGTATGGAGATTCCTCAAACAATTGCAGATAGATCTACCATATGACCCAGCTATCCCACTGCTGGGAATATACCCAGAGGAATGGAAATCATCAAATGAAGGTATACCTGTTCTCCAGTGTTCATTGCAGCAGACTTTACAATAGCTAAGAGTTGGAACCAGCCCAAATGTCCATCATCAGATGAGTGGGTATGGAAACTGTGGTATATCTACACAACAGAATACTACTCTGCTATAAAAAAGAATGAAATACTGCCATTTGCAATGACATGGATGGACCTAGAGAGAATTATATTAAGTGAAACAAGTCAGGCACAGAAAGATAAATACCATATGTTCTCACTTATTTTTGGGAGCTAAAAATAAATAAATACACAAACAAACGGGGTGGCAGGAAGAAGACAGAACAGTCACAGTTCCTTTATGTTATTAAGACAAGCAAACAGTTATGAGCTTGATGGGAGGGAGGGGGAGAGGGATGGGAGGGGGAGGGGGAGAGGGAGTGGGAGAGGGAGTAGGGAGGGAGGATTCAGTAAAGAGACACAATAATCAACCACATTGTATGTTGATAAATTAAAATTTTTTAAAAATTACATAAATAAAAAAAATGTATAACATGCCTGCTTTCATTTGGAAACTATTATTTGACTAGGATTCCACCATGGAATCAGAGTCTTCTGAGAATTTAATATACATGGATCAATTCTGATGAGAGTTGGCCATCCCTTATAGTTTTCCGACAGGAGATACTAACTGATGTTTATGCTTCAAACATAATCCTCAAAACCCAGAAAAGTTAAGAAACTGGTAAACCCATCTGGAAGCTTTATGTATTTATTAGTAAAGAACAGATTTTGCCCTTTTATTTTAAATATAATTATTTTAACATTCATTTTAGGGAGAATGTAAAAGAAGAGAAGGTGCTGTTCACACTTTAGATTTAGAAAGTAACCTAAAGCAAATGTAGAACTTTGTCAAACAAATCACAGCCTGCAGAGACTGACAGTGACAAGGAAGCAGACACTTGAATTGAGAAAAAGATGACTGAGAATAAAGCTAAAACATATGGCGTGTGTTGTGAACAAATATATTGGATGAATAGGCTTCATGTTGCAAAACCAAAGAAAGAAAAAAAAATCAGAATGAAAATATAAACACTAAGAATTTGTGCTTCTTTCCTTTCATATGAATATTAACAAAATATAAATCAGAACTAAGGAATCATTTTTATAAAATATTCAGGTAAAGATCAAGATTATCATTATCGAATATTTGAAAGTGTTCAAGATGAAAGATATATTTTTACATCACTTCTGAATATGATCTGTTAGACTAGTAGTTATATTTTCAGATACAGGCTTCAGTGTTTTTTGTATATGACAAAAATATCAAATAGTATAAAAAATAGTTATTTTATTTTTAACAATTGGGACAAAGAAAAGCAGTAATAAAAATTATTAAGTAATGACATAAAAGAAGCAAAGCACAGACAGCAACAAAAATGCACTGATACTTTTATTTAATACATATCCAAGTGAAACAAAAACAATTTATTGGCTTTCAACCTAAGAACAATCTAAATTAATCTACATTATCTTTGAAGATGCTAAGGAAAATAGCAAAAAAACAGGGACATATACTGTTTTTGTTTTGTTCTGTTTTAAATATGGACAGTCCATTTCTCTATCTGGAGGTGAAAAGATCTTGGTAATTTGCTTCTAGGTTCACAATTCTGTAATTTATATATCTAAATCAAAATCTATACTTATATAAAGTTACACAAAGGCTGAAATGGTTTGCCTATAAGCCAAATGTAAATAAGCAAAGAAAAAAATCCTTGGCCTTTTCTGAAAAAGAAAGTTTCATGGGGAAGTATTTATACTTGCTATAAGTGGTTTCTACAGTAACAGAGAGAAGGGTATAAGAGACATCAAACAATTATCTAATCATCAGACAGAGTGGCAGCTCCCATGTTCTTACCGTAGATGTGTAAAAAACTATTATTCATTGCCTTGGCATAAGGGACTGAAGAGAAATGAAGTGAGAAAATATAATAATGACACTAAGTAGCAAATAAATACTTGTCAACCCCAATTATTCTGTATAATCATCAGAGGAAGAGAATTTCCATGGGAATTACTAGCACATGGCTTGTAGAGCAGTCTCATAAAAGTCTGTGGCCAAATTTTGTATTTTATACGGTATACAATATCTGGCCCCATAGAGTTGCTACGATGATAGAATTAGCAAAATGGTTAGAACACTGTCTGGCACAGAGTAAGCACACATATTAGTTTGTTTATTGAATATATATTTTAAAAGTCAATAATCAATAGGTACCTTTGTATCAAAATCAAATAGCTACTGTTTTATTAAAGTCAATCAATGTTTTGGATTCATATAAGTCAGTATATTCAAAACTACACAATGGTACAAGCTGTTATTTTTAAAAAGGAAACAATTGAGATTTTCCCTCCTAATTTTATTATTTGTTTATTTTAATGGATTTTACATGCTGAACATTGTTTTAATTGATAACAGTGACATCAACTTTCCATTTTGAGTATTTTGTAAAAATAGGAATAAATTTAAAAAGCAATGAATTATGGTACAGTTGAAAACAACTAAGTGGCTGGCATGAATCATAAAACCATAAGGCACTTAGTAATAATCAATCTAACAAATGCTTTCTGAGGCCTTGATGAAAAAACTACAAAATGCTAAATATTATTAAAGGACAGAAAAATTATCAGAGTGAATGTAGCACTGTACCATGTTCATGAATGGAAAATATAATACTGTGAAGATGACCATTTTCCCAAATAAATCTATTAATTCAATAGAATTCAAATAAAAAATTTTCATCATCTTTTACAGGGAACTACATAAATGATTCTAAAAATCATATGGAAAACAAGTAGAAGGGCACCTTTTCTGTCAGCTATCAAGATATTTTAATCATTCATACTAATTTTTAAATATTTGAGCCTTAGCCTTTCCCCATCACGTCACTGGGTCCACTATGAAAACTGTATGGTTACAGAAAGAAGAGTTCTGAAGCTAAACTAAAAATGTAAAACCTGTGGTTTAACTTTCTGTAGCAGGAGATAAAGGACTGTCATTACAAGGAAATCAAGAGAAATAAGTAGCTCAAAGACTTGTTTAGAGTATCTGACAGACACAGTTATTTAATACTAATGTCAGAGAATTTTAGCATAAATTAAATCACATGAGCAGTATAGCCTGAAAACTGAGTGGGATGAGCACAATTGCAAGCTTTTGAACAAACTGTGTAAATAAAGTCAAGAATGCCCTGCAAAGTTTATTAAGACTGAAGAAAAATGAAGTATAGGTCTTACATTGGGAAAACCAGCCTACGAAACATTACCAAAAGGCACATTTTAGATTAGACAATAGCAACAACAAAAACATTAACAAAGTGATATACTATAGTATTTACGAGAATTGGGACATTCAGTTTCCTTCCAAAAGAATAGCTAATGTGTACTAACAGTATAACCAAAAATCCTAAGTTCTGTGTCTGGTCTTTCTATTTGATGGAAAACAAAAGAACATGCTATTTTTTTTTTTTTTTTACATGATCTGTGTCTTTAAGATCTGTTCCTTTCAATTGTCATATTGTTTTTATGTGTGTGTATATACATGTATATTGAAACCAAATATGGCTCAGAACATTAACTATTAATAGTAAGTATGTACCATGGAAAGCCTACTTTAAAAAGCAACTTGTGAAGGGGGCAAAGAAAGATGGCCAACTAGAAGCATACAGTGTTTGTCTCACACATAAAGATGGAGAATACATGGAATTCGCAGCTACACTTGGGTGAGAAAAATGAAAAGAGAGCTGGAACACATTGAGGGAGCAGTGGAGACTTTTGTGAATGCAGAAATTCAGGCAAGTCACAAAGAGATCATAATTCCTGGCCTCCACCACCTTATCCACCAAACTGGAGGGATGGGGATTCAGGAGGAGTTTCAGACCACAGGAAGGTGAACAAGCCAGTGCCCCAACCTATGGGGGAGGCTGTGATGCCCTGGTGGCTGTGCACCGAACTGCTGACAGCATGCATGGTTATGCTGGGCTGAGGAGAGACACATGAGGAGTCTCCCCCAACCCCCAGTCCAAATGGGTTCCAACACCTCTGATGTGGCTTCAACCCTTTGCCCTGGGAATGGACTGTCTAGTGCAGCAAGGGTTCCAGCCTCAGGATGGAGGGGGTTAGTGTGCTCACGCTCCAGACCCAGAAAGCAGACTATTCAGATCCTTTACGCACAGCCGGTGACACCACTATATTGGTGGGTGCCTGTACAATACTTAAGCCATGACGAGGGGGAAGAGAACCCATATGCCTCTCTCAGGGGAGGCTTCTGTGGCCACATGCCCTGTGAAGGGACTCCTGGGGACATACGTGACTGAATTGACTATGAGAGGAACACTAGTGAAACTGCCTCCCCCCCCGGCCACAGGCTACTGAAACAATCACAAATGAGATCAGCCCCAACACCCACGAACTTTTCGTTCTGGCCCAGCAGTGGCCCTACTCCCCTGAGGCCACATCATTGTGCTGGGTTGCCCATACCTGTGTATACACCCCATCATGCACCCTGGGAACAGGCAGTCTAATGCAGTGAGAGTGCCAACCTCAGGACACAGAGGTTCAGTGTACACAATTTACAGAGTCAAACAGCTGCCTAACCAAGGACTATGGCCACTGCTGGCAAGCCCATCTTCTTTAATGAGGTGCCCTTACAATTTTTGCAGCCACAAAGAGGTAGTAGAGGACTCACACCTCTCTCAGGCAAAGACACATGCCTGCAGCACCAATGAGCCCATCCAAGGCTGCCTGCCTAAGCAAGGGGGCTTCAGAAGGATGCAGTATCTCTCTTGGGGGTATAGCAACTTATCCACAGCCCCAGCCACCTTGTGTGGAGTGGCTCACCTCAGCTGAGGCAATCCAGAGTGTTCCAGTAACACTCTAAGGGTCACAGGGGCCTGTCCACAACCAGAGTGGCCTCATCCAGAGTGATCACTCCAGCTGAACAGCTATAGAGGGCACCAGCATCCCTCTTGGGGGTGAAGGGTTTCACCCAAAACTGCTAATACCTCAGCCAGAGTGCCTCACTTCAACAGTGATACTTCAGACCATCCCAGTATCCTTCCTGATAGTACAGGGCTCCACACACAATTGTATTGACTTCACTCAGTGTCACCCACTTTAACGGCAAAGCTAGAAAGTACCCTGATGATTTGCCTGGGGATACAGGGCTCTGATCAGAGCCCTAGTGACACCATTGACTCTAGCAAAGGGGGTGAGCAACTCATTATCACCCTCAAAGCCTAAAGTTCTAATCCTGACACCCAGAAAATGCACCCAGGGTTATCTATTCAAGCTGAGAACCTTCAGATAAGCTCAGTGCGCTAACAGGGTTGTACAACACTAGCCGAGGTGCCAGTGAGTCTGCTCGGGTTCATCTACCTCAGCCAAGAAGAGACAGGGAGGGCATCCAGGTGCTTCACACAAGAGCTCAAGGCTTTGCCCATGACCTTGACAACCCAACCCAATGTCACAACTACTGTGTTCCCCAGTGCCTAGATCATAAAGGCACTCACAAGCAACCCCAATATTGAATATGGTCTGTATTTACCTGTGAGAAGGACATAAACTTTGAGAGCCAGAGACAGAATGATATGGATTGAATTGTGTCCCCTAAGTTTCAGGTATGAGAAGCTTAATCCCCACTGTGACTATTAAGAGGGTGGGAAATCTTACTATGGTAATTAAAAGGTGGGGCCTTAAAAAGTGATTAGATTCTAAGGACTATGCCCTAATGAATAGATTAATAATGGTGGTCCTGGGCGTGGTTTTGAGGTCTTTAGCAGGAGAGCACATGAGAGTCTCTCTCTCTCTGATCCACCATTTCTGCTTTGTGAGACCCCTGGATCTCTGTTGTCACCACCAAGGCCTTCACCTGTTGTATTCCCTGGACTTCCCAATCACCAAAACTGTAAGCAATAAATTTCATTTCTTACAAATTACCCAGTTTCAGGTATTTACATTATAAGCAACATAAATGGACTACTATAAGGTCAAAGTAACCACACAGAGTCTACAGAACTTCATCTACCCAGAACCAAAACTAAAACACCCTACCCAGTGGTCAATATATAATGCGTGTACAGGAGTTTCTCTCTTCAAAAGCCACTCCTGAATATTAGAAGGAGTAACTGCTCAACCAGATGCCCAGATGTCAACGTAGGGTTACCAGAAATAAAAAAAAATAAGAGAGAGAGAGAGAGAGAGAGAGAGAGAGAGAGAGAAAGAGAGAAAGAAAGGAAGGAAGGAAGGAAGGAAGGAAGGAAGGAAGGAAGGAAGGAAGGAAGACAATAATGCATTGAACTTTCAGCAGAGTTTGAAACTGTGGTTACTAGAGGTGGAAAAATGCAAGGAAAAGGGGGAGTAGCAAGAAATTGGTTAATGTACCTAAGGAATGATTATGTTTTGTAATGATGGATATGCTAATTATGTATTGGTCATCACACAGTGTACACAGGTATTGATATTCAACTTTGTACACACAAGTATGTATAATCAATTATATTTTAATAAAAAAAGCAAATTGTCTTATTTTACACATCCATTTTTCATATGTTACATCTTCTTGTGTTTATAGAATTACTAACTAGAGATAATTCTAAAGTTGAGTTCAATAAAATTTTAAAATGTATTAATAAATTAACTTTGACATTGATGCTGAAAATATATATGGATATAAATATTTAGGAGTATATGGATATACATATATATGTGAGTCAGTTTGGTACAGAGAGACCACAAATGGACCCATCATCATAGGTGAATTTTGGTTTTTTACTCTTGGTAAAATACACATAAAATTTACCATTTTAACCATGTTTATGTGTACCATTCAGTGGCATCAAGTACATTCACAATGTTGTGCAAGCCTTTCGTGTTTGATAGAGATAACCATATAAATGATTGAAGAAAGATGACTAATTAAGGGTGTTGGAACAATTTATTTTCTAAAAGAAAGGAAAAATTAAAATTCTACCTCATATAATATACAAATCTACATTCTATAAGATATAAAGACCCAAATGCAAAAAGCAAACTGTTCACATTGTTAATGAGAAAAAATACATAGAATATCTTTATGATTTCAAGGTATGGAAGAATTTAGTAAATCAGTTACAAAAAGCACAAACTTTAAGTGAAAATATCAATGAATTTGACTACAATAAAAACAAAGAAAATTCTCTACATCAAAAATAACACCAACTAGAAAGCAAACAAATCAGACTAGGAAAATGTCTTTGCAAATATAAATAATTGAAAAGGATTATGTTATAATATATATCAATGACTAAAAGTCAACATAAAAAAAAAAAAAAGAAAAATCCAATAGAAAAATGGGCAGAGAATATTAAGAAATTGCTGTTTTGGATGACTGGCATTTGGATGCTTATTATACTATTCTCTGAATATTCCTGCATTTTTAAAATGCCTTCATAAAAAAATCCATACAAGAGGTGACTCTAACAGCAAAGTGATGGCTAATGAGTAAGAAAATAAGAGGGTCAATTTTAAAAATCACATGTAACAAGATTTTTTTTATTTTAATTTTTTAAATATTTTATTTTGTCAATATACAATGTGGTTGATTATTGTGGCCAATTACTGGAACGTCCCTCCAACCTCCCTCTTCCCCCTTCCTCCTAACAATGTCCCTTCTGTATGCTTGTCATATCAATTTCAAGGAATTGTAATTGTTGTGTCTTCTCCCCTCCCCCCCCAGGTTGTCCGGTATTTATGTATTTATTTTTAGCTCCCACAAATAAGTGAGAACATGTGATATTTCTCTCTCTGTGCCTGACTTGTTTCACTTAATATAATTCTCTCTAGGTTCATCCATGTTGTTGTAAGTGGCAGTATTTATGCCCCAGCTATCCCACTGCTGAGAATATACCCAGAAGAATGGAAATCATCAAGTCGAAGGTATACCTGTTCCCCAATGTTAATCGCAGCACTCTTTACAATAGCTAAGAGTTGGGACCAGCCCAAATGTCCATCATCAGATGAGTGGATATGGAAAATGTGGTACATCTACACAATGGAATACTACTCAGCTACAAAAAAGAATGAAATACTGCCATTTGCAATGACATGGATGGACCTAGAGAGAATTATATTAAGGGAAACAAATCAGGCACAGAAAGAGAAATATCACATGTTCTCACTTATTTGTGGGAGCTAAAAATAAATAAATAAATAAATACACATGAAAAAATGCTCAATATCACTCAGAATCTGGGAAGTGCAAATCAAAACCACTTCTCTAGAAACCTGCATGGCTCCTGTTCTTCTGGTCAGCCTGTCCCCTGAGAACCCTGTGGAGGAACTTAGAGTGTGTTCTAGGCTGCAGGGTGCCAGCACTGCCTGGGGTGTACTGAGGATATGGCAGCAGCCGGTAGTGGGGGGCCTTCTCTTCTGGGGGGTAAGGGTCCCCTCAGTTCATCATCTGAATGATCCCGTAAATTGTTGCCAGTCGTGGGCCCCCTCTATTCTGATGCCCTTAAATTGACACCTCAAATCAAAGCCATGCCTCAGTGAGACCACAGGGGAGGAAGGGAAGTAGCTTTTCGGCCCTTCATTCCTCTTAGGGGGCACCCAGAAGAAAGCCAGGTGGACTCCTGTCTGTCACGGACTGTTTGGGTCTTCAGTTCTCATTCAAGGAATTCACCTGAGCTCCAGACAGTGCCTGTTATACATTTTTCTGCGGACTGGTGGCTGCACCCTCACAGCAAAGATAGCATCTCCTTTAGATTTAATACAAAGAAGTGAGGGGAAGCCTCAGTCCGACAGCCTGCTGTGGGCCTACAAATGATGAATGCAGGGGTGGGGTTGAGATCCTTTGGGTTCTGTTTACTGGCGGGTGGTCCCATCAACCTTTCCTTTGAGCCTCAGCATGGCCTGGAACTTCACTCTTTCTTTTTTTTTTTTTTTTTTTAAAGCTCAAACCTCTTTTTTTTTATTTATTTTTATTTATTTTATTTATTTTTGTATTTTATTTATTTTTTTATTTTTATTTTGTCAATATACAATGTAGTTAGTTATTGTGTCGGACCTTGAAAGAATAATATTAAGTGAAACGATTCAGGCAGTGAAAAAGAAATACCACATGTTTTCACTTATTGGAGGGAGCTAAAGCTCTTACAACAAGAAAATGGAGGGGACACATCTGGGTGGGAGGGGGGAGAGGGAGGAGGGAGGGAGGTTTTGGTGATGGAACTTCGCTCTTTCTGCCAGCATCTCCTGAGGCCCCGTAGTAGGATATGAGGGCCTACTCACCTCCCCATGGTGTCCCAAGGCTGACAATAGGGGATGGATTTGGTGCTACCCTCCTCCTCGATGTTCCCCTCAGACGTCAGGGTCATGCCCTTGACTCAAACCCTCCTACCTCAGACATTAGGCCGTCCCCTTTAGACAAAATCCCTTACAACCACCACCAGCAGCAGGCCACTCCCCTTCCCCTGTGATACCATATAGGGTTTCCTTTGCTCACTTGAACACCCTCCTCTCAGACCAAGGCCCTCACATTCCTGAGACTCTCCTTGCAGAAGTTAGCCCGATAGCCCTGCCCAGGGCCTCCCAGGGGCGACAGCAGGGGCGGGCTCTGTGCCACCTGACTCTTCTGGGATCGATGGTCCCCTCAGAACTCACAACGGGTTCCACTCTAGATTCCCTGCAGGGCATGCTACGCCTTCCTCTATTGACATCAGGCCCGTCTCCTGAGACCCAAACCCTAAGGTTTCTAATATCATCACATGGGAAAGGACGGCTCACGTAGGCTCGGCCTCCATGTATGGGACCTCCGGGAGCTACAAACAGGGGTTGGGTGGGACTCTCCCCTAAGTTTCCCCCCATGAATGTCAGGGTCTGCTTGTCCTCAGCTGAACAGGGGCCTCCCACTTTTCCCACAGCCCTCCCCTTCCCGATACTCGAGAGGGAGGACTGAGTGGCCATCTTGGCCGGCCCGCTCCCTTCATAGCTCCCAAGACTGAGAACGGGGGGCGCGGTGGCTTTGTGGGCGAGGGGGCTGAGCAGTCCTCTGAGGGGTGGTTCTCTCGTTCTCACTGAAGCTCCTCACCTGGACTCCCGCCAGAGCCGGGGACTCCTCACCCGCTGATGATGGGGCCTGTGCCTCAGGCAACGTCCCTGTTTGGGACCTCCGGGAGCTACAAACAGGGGTTGGGTGGGACTCTCCCCTAAGTGTCCCCCCATGACCGTCAGGGTCTGCTTGTCCTCAGCTGAAAAGGGGCCTCCCACTTTTCCCACAGCCCTCCCCTTCCCGAGACTCGAGAGGGAGGATTGAGCGGCCATCTTGCCCGGCCCGCTCCCTTCATAGCTCCCGAGACTGAGAACGGGGGGCACGGTGGCTTTGTGGGAGAGGGGGCTGAGCAGTCCTCTGAGGGGTGGTTCTCTCGTTCTCACTCAAGCTCCTCACCTGGTCTCCCGCCAGAGCCGGGGACTCCTCACCCGCTGATGAAGAGGCCTCTGCCTTAGGCAACGTCCCTCACCTTCCTGAGAGGGCCTCGGAGTAAGTCAGTGCAACAAGTGCAAGGGCCTCTCAAGGACGATTGCAGGGGCGGCATCTCTGGCGCCCCTGCTGTTCTGGAGTGGGGTTCGCTCAGTGTCCTAGAGGATTCTCCACTCGACTCCTCTTAGAGCCTTAGGCTCTTCCTTCTGTCACCTCCTGGACTGCAGGGCTTTCACATCCCTGAGACCCTCCTTGCAGAGGTCAGCCTGACAGCACTGTATCGGACCTCTCGTTCTCAGAGCGGGTGAAGGGGAGTCTCCTTATGGCCCCTGTACGATCTGGTGTTGTTCTCCTTGGTTGGCATTCATCCAGGTCCTTATCCTGGCTCCTGGCTCTTTATCGAAAGCCTTACCGGGAAGTGTCACATCCCTGCAAACTCTTGAGCAGGGTCCCTCCTTCAAATCTTGCAGAGAATAGGTCTGTGTCCCCGGAATGATTTGAGAAGGGGAAGCTGAAGTACAAGGCAGAAAGCCAGGGGTAGGAGGTGGCTGTCAGTGACTGCCCTATTCCTTCTCTACATCACTCAGAGGGTTTCAAAAGATTTATTTACCACAGCCCCTGGACTGAGCTGGATAAATTTGTGAGATCCCAACCCTTTGAGGTTAACTGACACTGCATAGGTAGACATACATATCGGTACCGAATATCGTGTCCTCCTTTTCATTATTCAAGCCTCTCATCTCTTTTGCTCTTCCTACCTCCGTGGCCATGTATTCCAGTGTGGTACGTTGGGCACAAAATCCTATTTTTCTTTAATTGCCTGAGATATATTTTGGGGTAGTGAGGAGAAAATTGAATAAGATATGCAAGGTCATCTTCAGAATGGGAGCAATGGATGAATACAGATCAGAGGTCCTCTCTAACTCTGTCACTTACTACCTTGTGAGTATGACAATAGTGCTAGTTCATTTTCTGCACATTGAATTTCGTAAACCCTGTAATGCACGCAATGTTCATGTCCCTCCAAAATTCAAATGCTGAAGTCCTAATTCCCAATGTGACAGTATTAGAAAGGGGATTGTCTGGATTATTATTAGGTTTAGGTGAGGCCATGAGAGTGGGTCCCCCATGATAGGATCAGTGCTGTTATGGGAAGAGAGCAGAGAGCTTCCACTCCATCTCTCTCCACCATGTGAGGACACAGCAAGAAGTCAGGTGTCTGCAAGGGAGCCCTCACCAGGAACCGAATCTGCCTGCACCTTGGTCTTGGCCTTTGCGGCCTCTAGAACCTCAGAAAATGACTGTTTTGTGTAAAACGCCCAGTCTGTGGTATTCTGTTGTAGCTGCCATAACTGTTTATGACAGATCTTTTTTGTAGGACTGGAGGAATACATGTAGTTTATAAAAAGCACATATCATGATGACTCACACCCATTGTGTGTTTAAGAAATGGCAGTTATGATGAATATTACCCAGAAAATAAATAGCATCCTACTATTGGGAATTTTTTTGTTTTCTTAATGCCAGATATGTCAGAGAACATGCACTTTCAAAGAAGTCCAAGTCAGCAAAAAATTGCTTTAGCGTGTGAAGTTAGATTTTCCGTATTAGAGCATCTGTTATTTTACCTGGAGCTAGGGGGTTCTTCTCCATATAGATGCAAGTCAAAGCCCCTAGAATTTTTTCAGGTACGAATTCCTTCCGTGCCTTCCAGTTCACCTTCCATCCAAACCCCCTCTACTTTTCTTCATGTCTTCCCCACTAAAATTTAGCCCTCCTGTAGAATCTGCCAAATGACACTCAAGATAACACAATTAGAATACCCTTTCAATGCAGTGGAATCGGGTTCTCCAAGACCAAGGCACTAAGCGGCCAGCACAGTGGCTTCTGTGCAACTCACCTCACCATTAAGTATTCAGAAACTCCACAAACACAATGTGCACGCAACACTTAGTTTCTGCACTGTGTACCACTGCACTGAGAGCAGAGCAAAGACACCTTCTCTTCATGCCTGTTTTAGTCCGTTTTGTGTTGCTGTAACAGAATACCTGAAACTTAGTAATTTATAAAGTAGAGAGGTTCATTTGGCTTACGATTCTGGGACACCTGCATCTCGCATGGGCCGCAGGCTGCTTCTACTCACGTCGGAAAGTGGCAGACAGCTGGCGGGTACAAGCAGATCACATGGCGAGAGGGGAAGCAAGAGAGAGAGAGAGAGAGAGAGAGAGAGAGAGAGGAGGTGCCAGGCTCCTTTAAACCAGCAGCTCTCAGGGGAACTAATA
>NW_007726643.1:8497-9025 GCF_000696425.1 Galeopterus variegatus | reverse complement strand
GTGAGCAAGAGGTCGAACTTATTGAGATTTTATTTCTGCTACAATTTTTAATAAGCTAACCATATCAAGGTATAAATAATTTAATTTTACAAATAAGAAACACTAACAAGAATGAGGAAAAACCCAGAATGACCGTGTTTTATCTTGTTTCTATTCGGTTATGGCAAGTGATTACTTGTGGGGTTCTTTCATATTCCCAAGAAAATCCCTATTGTAATCTCATACNTCCACATGCATTTTGGAGGGGACAGCACATCCAAAATCTGTCAATGCCTATGTGGGCTAAATTGTGTCCCCACAAATTTATATGCTAAAGTCCTAACCCCCAGTACCTCAGGAACATGATTATACTTGGAGATCAGTTCTTTAAAGAGGTGACTGAATTAAAATGTGACATTTCGGTGAGCCCTAAGTCAATCTAACAAACATCTTTCTAAGAACACAGAAGGAAACACCAGGGGCGTACACACATAAGGAGACAACCATGTGAACAGGCAGCAAGTGGGCAGCCTTCTGCAAACCAAGGGA
>NW_007726643.1:5899-6168 GCF_000696425.1 Galeopterus variegatus | reverse complement strand
GTTTTCATACGTTGCATGGCCTAGAACACTTTTCTCCCCTTCCCTGAGGCTTGTCCCCTCATCCTGAGGACAAAATCACCCTGAGAACTTCCCTACGGAGGTATAAGTGCCTTCTCATCTGAACATACCTGTCTTTGGTCTCCCAAAGACGATAATAAGGATGAATTCTGTGGTGCCCCCACTGTGATGTAGTGAGTGTTTCCTTTAGTCTTCACGGTACTCACGATGGCATCTGGAAAAACCTAAAAATCCTCCCACTACTGACATTA
>NW_007726643.1:0-222 GCF_000696425.1 Galeopterus variegatus | reverse complement strand
TAAAGGAAACAGTATTTGAAAAATAACAACCAAAAAAAATTTAGTCATGTAGTACCGGAACGCAAAGAAGATGTACACTGTAGTCTTTCCAGTCCGGCCTGGGTCCTCTGTTACTTAGAATATTAACTGCTTTCTTCAGCTAAGGGTGGAGACTCTCCCTTAGCCTTCTCGTACCATGGGAGAAACTGCTGGGTTGGGCCCTGAAAGCTGCACTGGCCGTGG
>NW_007726642.1:608733-629273 GCF_000696425.1 Galeopterus variegatus | reverse complement strand
CTATGTGCCTAAACGCATTTTTTTTTTTTTTTTTTTTGTCTTTTTTCGTGACCGGTAACAGGATTGCAACCCTCGGTGTCGCGCCCGCACTGCGCTCAACCAGTGAGCGGGAACTGGTCTCTATATGGGATCGAACCCTCGGCGGGAGTGCCGCCACGCTCTCAAGCGCTGCACTCTACCGAGTGCACCACCGGGCCGGCCCTAAACGCAATCTTTTTTTTTTCTTTTTAATTTTAAACCTTTCTGGCTTTCAGAACTTGGTGTTGTTGGAGGGGGGTGGGCACCAGACCTTCCCCTGATGGTGTTGTCGGGCTCTGTCTCCTCTCTATAACCCA
The DNA here is from genome assembly GCF_000696425.1 of Galeopterus variegatus. Lineage (NCBI taxonomy): Eukaryota > Metazoa > Chordata > Mammalia > Dermoptera > Cynocephalidae > Galeopterus > Galeopterus variegatus. The sequence continues at coordinate 628,938 of NW_007726642.1, read as the reverse complement.
CGCTGTGAGCAGGTATCTGAAATGCTGCTGTCCATTCCTTTCCCACGGACAACTTCATCATGATGCCATTTCCGCAGCTACTTAATGAGGTGAGTAGGAGGCAAGGACACTGGAAGGAGCCACGTTGGTGTCAGTGGGCTGGTGGGGTGGAGGAGGTCCTTGGCTCGCTGAGCCCTGCGCTTTCCCCCATCCTGCACCCCCACCCCAGGCACACATGCCCTACCCCTTCTTCACAGCCCACCCCGTCATTCCTTCCTTGCCCTTTTCCTGCGTGTGGATGGATCAGATTGTGTGCCCGGTGTCCATGATATTTCCTAGGAGCCCCGCATCTCTCTGCTCATGCCATGGGGTAGCATGTATTCCAGCAGTGACTCTCACCACCCTGGAGATTTCAAACATACCCATGCCAGGGCTCTACCCCAGAAATTCTGATAGGATGGGTCTGGGGTACACCCTGGGTATGGGTGTCCCAGGAGATTCTAACGTGTGTCCCACAATGAGGGTCCCTGTGTTTGTTGTTCTCATGCCTCTCTGTGTCCGGGGTGGTCTCCCTCGCTGGCTGGCATGATTGCTTCTCTCTTCTGCCAAGGGAGGGGTCTTCTTGGAGGGCAGGGTCTTACTGAACATTGCACAGTACCTGGCACAGAGCCCAGCCCCCAATAGACTCTCGACACCCGATCTTTGGAGGAGAGAAGAAATGCATGAGCCTGAGATCCTGAGGGCCAGCGTCGGTGGGAGGCCTGGGGATGCTATGGAGAACTGGCAATAATGTCAGGAAAAATAAGCAGCATGTCTTGAGCACTCGTCACAGGTAGGCATTTTGCTGTGGGCCTTTCTAGGTTCTCTCAGTTACTCCCCCAACAATCCTGTGACTTAGGGCTCGATACCCCAATGTTACAGATGAGCAGAAGAAGAGGCTGCAGGGGGTCCCCAGGGCCAAGGATTCCGCGGAAGTGGCAGAAGCACCCGTGTGCCATCCTGCTTGGATGGGGCAGCAGAGGGGCACAGTCTCGGTGAGGGCGAGGTCGCTTACAAGGAACTGAACTTGGCCAAACTTGTTTAAGGGAAAAGAATGTGGAGGAGAAGAGAGGGAGGGAGGCAGAAAGGATGAAAGAAAGAGGGGGAGGGGAGTGATGGGAGGATTCAGGGGTCTCTGTCAGTGAGAGCCCGACTCAGGCCCTCCAGTCCCTGTGCCCGCTCCCAGTCAGCTGCAGATGCCCCCATCCGATGGCAACATGAGAGGGAACACCAGACTAGGGGGATGATGGGACAGTGCTCAGAGCTCTGCTGCCGACCACAGAGGTGACCTCAGGGAGGCACTGCCCCCCAGCACCTCGCTCCTCTCTTCTGCCAAGTGAGGGGTCCGGCCTCTCTCTCTAATGACAACAGCAGCAACGCACTGTGGCCCGGAGCTGGAGGCAGAGCCTGGGCTCCCATTCCAGTGACACCAGTTCCTGTCCCTGTGACCTGAATGAGTCTCATAATGTCTCACCCCTTCATTCCCCGTCTGTGAGATCGCGTAGATCTATCTCCTCACAGACTGAGGAGCAGTGAGCTCAGGCGCCACTAGGAGCTGGGGACACGGTAGGAGCTCTCCACAGGCAGTGTTGGCCCCAACCAGCGCTGTAGTTTTGTTATTATTATTCTCATTGCTACAGCAATAACAACATCGCGGGCGTACCAAGCACGGAACTAAACGCTTTAACTCCTTTAATCCTCACAGCCCCAGAGGCGAGGAAGGCTGGGAGGGAGCGCACGACTGCTCAGGTCGCCCTGGTCCCGACAGATCCCTGCCAGGCTGTCCGACCCCCGGACCACGCCTAACCAGAGCCCAGCACAGTCTTCCGAGGACAGAGGCTGCCCAGGTGCAGTGAGGGAGAGCAGGATGCGTTTATCGGGCACCTACTGTGTTTTCGTGATTACATTTGATCTTTACAAATGGCATAGGGGGTTGGTCTAATTCTTTTCAGTGTAGAGATGAGGAAGTTGAAGCTCAGAGGGGTTCAGTAACTTACCCACCGCCACATGGTAGAGCCGGGCTTCCCCCAGTGGTGTGCTCGACAGCTGACACCAGAGCCAGAACCTTCCCAGACTGGGGCTACTGGGTGTGTGACTGTGAGCATGTGTATGAGTGTGGCAGTAAATGCTCGCCTCCTTCCTCGCACTGAACCAAGAGCAGACTGTGTGTGTGTATGTGTGTGTGAGAGAGGTGCGGAGGTTTGTGTGTGAGAGAGAGGTGTGTGTATGTGAGAGAGAGGTGTGTAGGTGTGTGTGTGAGAGAGAGGTGTGGGTGTGTGTGGGAGAGAGGTGTGTGTGAGAGAGGGGTGTGTGAGGTGTGTGTGTAAGGGAGAGGTGTGTGTGTGTGTAAGGGAGAGAGGTGTGTGTGAGAGAGGGGTGTGTGAGGTGTGTGTGTAAGGGAGAGGTGTGTGTGTGTGAGAGAGAGGTGTGGATGTGTGTGTGAGAGAGGGGTGTGTGTGAGAGAGGGGTGTGTGAGGTGTGTGTGTAAGGGAGATGTGTGTGTGTGTGTAAGGGAGAGGGGTGTGTGTGAGAGAGGGGTGTGTGAGGTGTGTGTGTAAGGGAGAGGTGTGTGTGTGTGAGAGAGAGGTGTGGATGTGTGTGTGAGAGAGGTGTGTGTGTGTAAGGGAGAGAGGTGTGTGTGAGAGGGGTGTGTGAGAGGTGTGTGTGTAAGGGAGAGGTGTGTGTGTGTAAGGGAGAGAGGTGTGTGAGAGAGGTGTGTGTGTGTGTAAGGGAGAGAGGGGTGTGTGAGAGAGGGGTGTGTGAGGTGTGTGTGTAAGGGAGAGGTGTGTGTGTGTAAGGGAGAGAGGGGTGTGTGAGAGAGGGGTGTGTGTAAGGGAGAGGTGTGTGTGTGTGTAAGGGAGAGAGGTGTATGTGAGAGAGGTGTGTATGTGAGAGGTGTGTGTGTGAGAGGCGTGTGTGTGTGTGAGAGGTGTGTGTGTGAGAGGCGTGTGTGTGTGAGAGAGGTGTGTGTGAGAGAGGTGTGTGTGAGAGAGGTGTGTGTGAGAGAGGTGTGTGTGAGAGAGGTGTGTGTGAGAGAGGTGTGTGTGAGAGAGGTGTGTGTGAGAGAGGTGTGTGTGAGAGAGGTGTGTGTGAGAGAGGTGTGTGTGAGAGAGGTGTGTGTGAGAGAGGTGTGTGTGAGAGAGGTGTGTGTGAGAGAGGTGTGTGTGAGAGAGGTGTGTGTGAGAGAGGTGTGTGTGAGAGAGGTGTGTGTGAGAGAGGTGTGTGTGAGAGAGGTGTGTGTGAGAGAGGTGTGTGTGAGAGAGGTGTGTGTGAGAGAGGTGTGTGTGAGAGAGGTGTGTGTGAGAGAGGTGTGTGTGAGAGAGGTGTGTGTGAGAGAGGTGTGTGTGAGAGAGGTGTGTGTGAGAGAGGTGTGTGTGAGAGAGGTGTGTGTGAGAGAGGTGTGTGTGAGAGAGGTGTGTGTGAGAGAGGTGTGTGTGAGAGAGGTGTGTGTGAGAGAGGTGTGTGTGAGAGAGGTGTGTGTGAGAGAGGTGTGTGTGAGAGAGGTGTGTGTGAGAGAGGTGTGTGTGAGAGAGGTGTGTGTGAGAGAGGTGTGTGTGAGAGAGGTGTGTGTGAGAGAGGTGTGTGTGAGAGAGGTGTGTGTGAGAGAGGTGTGTGTGAGAGAGGTGTGTGTGAGAGAGGTGTGTGTGAGAGAGGTGTGTGTGAGAGAGGTGTGTGTGAGAGAGGTGTGTGTGAGAGAGGTGTGTGTGAGAGAGGTGTGTGTGAGAGAGGTGTGTGTGAGAGAGGTGTGTGTGAGAGAGGTGTGTGTGAGAGAGGTGTGTGTGAGAGAGGTGTGTGTGAGAGAGGTGTGTGTGAGAGAGGTGTGTGTGAGAGAGGTGTGTGTGAGAGAGGTGTGTGTGAGAGAGGTGTGTGTGAGAGAGGTGTGTGTGAGAGAGGTGTGTGTGAGAGAGGTGTGTGTGAGAGAGGTGTGTGTGAGAGAGGTGTGTGTGAGAGAGGTGTGTGTGAGAGAGGTGTGTGTGAGAGAGGTGTGTGTGAGAGAGGTGTGTGTGAGAGAGGTGTGTGTGAGAGAGGTGTGTGTGAGAGAGGTGTGTGTGTGTGAGAGAGGTGTGTTTGAGAGTTGTGTGTGTGTGTGAGAGAGGTGTGTGTGAGAGAGGTGTGTGTGTGAGAGAGGTGTGTGTGAGAGGTGTGTGTGTGTGTGTGTGAGAGAGGTGTGTGTGTGTGAGAAAGCGGGGTGTGTTTGGCTAGGGATGGGGGCCTTTGTCTCCTGGGCTCTGCACACCAGGGAGCCTGTCTGTCGGGGGTGGGGTGGGAGTCACCTGGAAGGGCCTGAGAGCTGGGAGCTGGGAGGCGGGCAAGCAGCCCATTAATGCCGCCCTCCTGGGGGCTGAAGATAAGTGGCCCCAGGGGGCCGTGCTGAGGACCCTCTAACTAGCTTGTTGCCATGGGGACGCTGGCTGTGAATACAGGCCTAGAGTCCAGCTTGAGCCTCCCCTTACTGGCAGGTGGAGACCCCCAGCTGGGGTGCATTTTTCTGGGAAGGGAGCTGCAGGGCCTTCCCATCCATCCCTCCCCATGTTTACAGCAGAGGCCTCCATTCCTCCCACTTCCCCTCAGGAGGGCTCTCCTGGGTGAAGGGAGAAAATGGCTGTCTCCATCTTTCTGACATTGGGGAGCAAGGATGTCCTTGCTAGCAGGTGACCAGGGCAGGAAGGGAAATGATCACACAGCCGTACCCATGCTCCTGACGACACAGCCAGCCCCACCTAGAGACTAGACCCCTGCCAGCACTGGGGACACTGAGGGGTGCAGACCTCGTCCCCTGAGTAATGACAAGTTTATGTGAGAACCACCAACTCTTCTATGGTGGGGTCTACCTGGAGTCAGAACCCCTGAAGGATTTTGTTAATATTTTATTATGATGAATTCAAAAATTCAAACATTAAAAATTGGAAAAGGAACTTAAAGAACCCCAAGTACCCATCACTCAGTTACAACGATTATCAGCTTTGTCCATCTTGTTTCATCTGTCCCCCTTTTTTCTGCTGGGGTAGTTGAAAGCAAATCCCGATTATCAGGTCGTTTCATCTGGAAATACTTCGGTATGTACCTCACTGATAACTGACCATAACTGATAACACCCAGCAAAATTAACAGTAATCCCAGTGATGAATATCAGCTCACGCTCAGTCCATTTTCAACCCGCCCCCCCATTAAATATGTGAACCCATGCTCCAAGGCTGCACAGAGGGCCGTGTGGCAGGGGTGGCTCTCCATGCTATAGCTTTGGAGCCACGAGATGGTGATGGTTGAATGCCTGTGGCTTTGAGGGAGGTATTGTGCTTCATGGGGCCTGTCTCCTTCTGTGCCAAAGGTACTTACCTCTTCCAAGGCTGTTGGGAGGATTGAATGTGGTTGTATAAATATCATACCAGGTATATGGTAAGGACTTAGAAAATGGTGGCAATGATTATGATGTTTTCTATTTTGTATGAGAAAAATGAAGCTCAGGGAGGGAGAGTGACTTGCCCAAAGTCACACAGCTCAGAATAGTGAAGCTGAGATGGGAGCATAGGTCTTCCAAGTGCACTGGGAGGTCCTTTCAACACAGCCCCTCGCCCCCTCTAATCCTGCCCTATCAACCACCACCCCACACTACAAGTGAAAATGACACAGGATGATGTCACAGGTCTCTTTTATTTTGGGGGTGGAGGAGGGAGTCCCTTTTATCTTGACAACCAGTGGGTCAGTTGTGGTGCTTTGGGCTGAGCAGGTGATGGGACATCACTGGGCCTGGCTCCAAGAGACCCAGAACAAGATCTTTCCCCTCTCTGGGCCTCAGTTTCTTCATCTGCACCATAAGGGCATTGACTTCTACATGATCTCCAAGACCTCTTCCATTTCTGCTTTGTTCATACCAGGGTTAGGAACACTGGGAATGTGGGGACTACTTGAGGCTGAATGAGTTTTGCAGCAGCCCAAGACCCCAGGTTGCAGGACAGTATGGGGGTGAGGGTGATGCTGTATTGGAGAACAGGGATAGGTGGCCCAGCTCAGTAGAACTGAGCCTCCCTACCCCCACTGGATTGTAGGCCCCTGAAATTGGAGTTGTGACTTGTACCTTATAAGCACCATATAGGTGAGATACAAAATCCCATTGATGTAATAAATAGAACTCTAGATAGAAGATCAGCAAAGAAACAGATTTTGAAAACACTATAAACCAACTAGACCTAACAGACACTATTTCTAATGGTGATCTAATAGAACATTCCACCCAAGACACTTTCTTCTCAAGTACATAGGGAACACTGTCCAAGATAGATCATATCTTAGGCGACACATCATCTCAATAAATTCAAGAAGATTGAAATCATACAAAGTATGTTCTCTGACAACATTGGAATAAAATTAGAACAGAAGGAAATTTGTAAAATTTACTAATATGTGGAAATTAAACAACACACTCCTAAATAACCAATCGGTCAGAAAATAAATGACAGGGGAAATTAGAAAATGCTTCACAATGAATGAAAACTAAAACACAACATACCAAAACTTATGGGATGCAGCAAAACAATGCTCAGAGGGAAACTGATAGCTGTAAGTACCTACATCAAAATAGAAGATCTAACCTAACCTTCCACCTCACTAGAAAAAGAAGAGCAAACTGAACCCAAGGCAGGCAAATAATAAAGATTACAACAGAGATAAATGAAACAGAAAATAGAAAAACAGTAGAGAAAATCGACAAAACCAAAAGTTGGCTCTCTCAAAAGATCAACAGAATTGACAAACAATTAACGAGACTGACCAAGACAAAAAAGAGAAAACTCTAGTTCTAAAATCAGGAATAAAAGTGGAGACCTTACAGAAACAAAAAGGATTATAAAATTTCACTGATAGATTTGAAAGAAGTTCCACAACATTTCTAGAGACATGGAGAGAACGATGAGGAATGGTGACCAGTAATTGCCTTCAGGGAAGAAGGGCTGGGAAGAGTGGAGCTGGGGCACACGCTTTTGATCATAAACCCTTAGGGGCTATTTTTTATAAAAGCTTTATTTGTAAAATATAACATATGTCCATAAAACTGAATTTTTTAAAACTGTAGCTCAGTGACTTATCACCGAGGAACACCTATGGAACCACCAGCTGGTCAAGAATTAGAACCTGGCCAGCTCCCCAGAAGCCCCCTCTCGTCCAACACTCTTCTCCAAAGACAACCACTATCCTGACTTTATGGCAAGTCCTCTTGCTGCCCGTGATAGTTTTGCCATCTCTAAACACAATAGTTTAGTTCAGTTCATGCTTTGGACTGTACATAAGTCAAATCATACAGCAGGTCCTCTTTGGAGTCTGGCTTCTTGCATTTCACATTATGTTTGTGAGATTCCCCCACGTGGTTGCTTGCAGCGATAGTTGGCTCATTTTCTTTGCTGTATGGTATTCTATTTTATGAACCCTCCACAATTTATATGTCCATTCAACTATTGATGGAATGGGCATTTAAAAAAATGCCATGTATGGGCTGGCTGGTTAGTCCTGTTGGTTAGAGTGTGGTGCTGATAACATCAAGGTGAAGGGTTCGGATCCCTGTACCAGCCAGCCATCAAAAATAAATAAATAAAAGTTAAAAGCCATGTACATGAAGACAAATTGATTAAAATATTTTCAATAAAATGCAAATTAAAAATGGAACTCAACATATTAATTTTCATTCCTAAGACCCTCACTTTTTTTTCCTACTCCAGTCATGAAGCCAATCTGGGTCCCAGGAGAAAATAGACCATTTAGGCAGGAGCCCAGAGGGATCAAATCTAAGAGATGTCCACTCCCCCATGGGGTCCTCTTATCAGCAGTGCAACCCAAATTTTCAGCCTCAAATGGGGGAAGTCAGGCAGATGGAGCAAACCCACTCTGTCCCTTCCACCTAACTGTGCATATGCATGCACACACAGACAGCTAGGTCAGAGCATGCACCTCACACGCGGGCACACGTATGAGCTCCTGTGCATGTCCCTGAGGTGGCAGCGCCTGCAGGCACCTGACCAGCAGATGAGGTCTGTGCATGGTGAAGTTGGTGGAAGAAGAGGAGGAGAAGGAGGAGGGGAAAAATCCCCTCATTTCTGAAGAAATGTCCCAGATTAGATTTGTAAATCAAAAACCAATATATAACATGCAAGAATTGATCTGTTTTATATTCCTCAGTTACATTTTTGTGAAGCACATTTAGAAGATTTAGAACGTATTTGCGCCTGCTGGTTGGGCCATTATATGCTTGAGTTCATACATCTATTTGTGAGGCTATAAAACAGGCATCGACTACCATGTAAATTGTGTTCTCCACAATAAATTATATGCATACTTGCAAAAATACATAACTGCCGTGGCTGGGCCAACGCGGCCAGAATACTAATGAAGGCGAAAGTTGCTTTGTCCCTCTTCTCTGGCCTAATTTAGCCTCTACATCAAAAATTATGTAGGAAAAATCACTTTATCCTCTCACTGAGAAATAAAATAGCACTCATGGGCACCCTCATCTCTTCCCACCCCCTTTCCTTTTAACCGAACACTACCATTTTCATACTAATTTTAGCTGCTCCAGGTTTACGGGGAAGAAACCTGGCTCTGCCAGAGCTGGGGAGTCGCTGAGCTGTCTGCACGCATGAGAGGGCTGATGGAGCTGGTGTGTGCACGCACACACGCACATGCAGCACACATATGCACATTGTCTCCTTGCGGTTTGAATTCACTTGTGCCAGAGCATGTTCACAACATGCACACAGACCCACATGTCTATGTGAAGACCTGCCCCAGACACTCATGCACAGACACTCTATAAGCATTTGGCCACGTGGCGTAGATTCATTCTGCTTCCCTGGTACAGACGCCCATGCATAGAGATACAATGAGGAAATTCAATTCAGTTCAGTCCAGCAAATTTTGACTGAGCACCTACTATACACCACGGACTACACTTGGCATTGAGAATATTGAGATTAAAAAAAAAAAAAAAACCCCACCGAGGGTTCGGATCCCACATAGAGACCGGTCCGCTCACTGGTTGAGCGCGGTGTGGGCGCGACACCGGGGGTTGCGATCCCGTTGCCAGTCGCGGTACGGGCGCGACACCGAGGGTTGCGATACCCTTACCAGTCACGAAAAAAGACAAAAAGGAAAAAAAAAAAGACAAAACCTCAGCTCACAATTGAGGGGAGGAGGCAGCTTTATGAACAAATACAGACATTTGTGCTGAGGGCTATAGCAGAGGTAGAGTGCACACATGCACACACTCACACAGACTCACACCCTGGTCATTGTCAGCAAGCAAGCATGTTCTCCATTACTCACACACACACGCAGACTCACACAGACACACACCTGTGTGGATATTCACACAGACACCACCCACACAGCTTCATGTGTGTGTGCACAACACACACACACACACACACACAGAGGGCACACCACATCAACATAGCCACCTTCCCACTCCTACCACACTGCGTGCTGATGCCTACCCAGCCACTATCTTTTCTGCAAGCCTGAGTTAACCTCATGCCCTGTCTGGCAGACCCAGATCTTGGGTTTTATTGCTCTTGATCCATTCTGGAAACAGAGCCACTTCCATCACCAGGCTGGCCAGTGTCACTTCACTTCCCCCAGTGGCCTTGTTCCAAGATTCCATCTTGCTGGGTAAGAGGCTCACAAAGGGGAGGACAAGTAGACCCACGGTATATCTTGTTTCTGTGACCTCAGGCCAGTCTCTGTCCCATCCTTGGCCTCAGTTTATCCATTTTTAAAGTGTGGGAATTGTATGGTTTCCGAGGCCATCATCTTCGGATGTCCACAGTTCGTTGCAGAAGAAGGTTGGGCCTTTGTCCAGGTCGGATAGTGTGAGATGGCCCTAAACGGGAGGCAGCTCAGCCCAGGTCTGTGCTCCCAGCATGGGAGGAGCTTTAGCCTTCGGGGATGTGACCAGAGGCAGAGGCCTTCTGGGAGCTGGAGAAACCACATCCTGGAGAAAAGGAATGGTAATTTGTGGTGAAGGAGAGAAGTCTTGGTGGGAAGGAGGCCAGGATCCAATTTGACCTAGCTCAGTTATTTATAGGTGCCAGACACAGTTCAAGAGGAATTTCATCCTGTCTTCAAATACCTGAAGGGCTGCTGTGGGCCAGAGGGCAGGGACTTCCTCTGTCTGACCCAGTTGGTAGAACTAGGACAGTGGAAAAGTGGGTAGAGCTCCAAGGAGACAGCCTTTGGTTCAGTATAATGATCAATGTGATGTGTGTTTGTGTGTGTGAATTATCTAATTTACTCCCCATCTCATCCTATTGCTTTTTCATACCATACTATTTCCTCTTCATCTCAACCTGTTCTTTGAGTAGAAAATATTTTCTTTTTAAAAAGAAAATAGTATTTTCATTGAGAAAAAAATACTACGTGCATGTGATGAAAAATTCAAATTGGTCAAAGGGTGTGCAGTGCAACACCCTTTCGGAAATATACTGTGCATGCAAACATCTCTCTCCGTCTGTCTGTCTGCCTGTTTATGTAGATCCTTTATTTTAACACAAACTCAAGCATCCATATGACCTGGTCCTTGGTCACCTCCACTTCTTCTAAGAAGAAGTTTACCATCGGGCAGTATCCAACAATGGAATGGGCTAACTGAGTTCCCCAACACCAGGGATGTGAATGTACAGGCTAGATGACCTCCTGGGGAAAAGGAAATGGGAGAGCCCTTGATTGGGGGAGGGAGGTTAGACGCGTGCCTTCTAAGGTTCTTTCAAACAGTTTCTTGTATGCAAAGAGAATAGCTCTTTATACTACTTTCTTCCCATTTCCCCCACTCCTTCCAGCCCCCCACAAGCTGGGCCAGGGTCACCGGTGCTAAAGCTGCCCAACCTTGCTTCCAGCCCTTGTGTAATTGACAAGAACCCCCCAGAGATGGCCTCTCTCTGTGCCAGCCACATGCCACTAAACTCCAAATTAAGAGGCCCAGCTGAGATTTCTCTTATTCCACCCATACCCCTAGGGCCAATCCTCTTTCATTTCAGGAGGGGAATGGAACTAAAAGTTTGGATTTGGGAAGGGGGGTAGAGGGGGCTTGTCACCAAAGCTGGTGCCTCTATGCTCCAGAGAGATGTGCGTGTCCTACCATGCGGCTTAAGACTTCTCCAAAACACCGTCCTCCCAAATCCAATAAAATTGCAAATTTCACTGTATTTCACAATATCCTAAATAAACATGAACAGCATGCGTTTCTCTCCCTTGCATCAAATATTAATCTGCCCATGGCCAGCACCCGCTCCCCCGCGTGTGTGCGCACGCTGGGTAAACACTGGGGAGATTGTGATGCCAGACCTTCCCTTCTCTTCCCCAAGTTGAGAGCATGACAAATTTTTCTCCTAATTACACCTGCCACTGTTTGTCTTCTAATACTGTAAATCCTCCATCACATAGTTTTTCAGATTCGGGATTAGGTTCTCTTCCTGTCGTACAAATGATTGGAGGGGGCAGGGATGGGGAGGAGGTGGGGATGGCGTGGGCTGCGTGGCATTGCTTTTCATGATTTCTCTGAGCTGGGCACTGGCAGGGTCCCCAGGCTGTCCTTCAGGGTGGAAAGGAGACTTCAAGGTGCAGAGGGGAGGAAAGAATGAAGTAAAGACACCTGCTCAGGTGTACAGAACCTGATCAGCCCAGTTTTATCAGACCTCTAGTTGCTCAGGAAAACTGTGGATAATAAAAACCCTAAAATCGAAGGGAGAAGAGGAATGGAAGGTGTCCAGTACCATGCCCAGCACAGAGCAGGTAGACAATAAACCATAGTTCCCTTTCCCTTTGCTTTGTCTCCTGGCCGAAGCCACCGTCTCCCTCCTGGACCAAGACACCTGCCTCCTCACTGGTTTCCCATCTCACCTCACCCCTCCCCATGAAGCTGTCATCCCCCAGCTGCCAGCGCGCTCTTTCTGAAGCCCAGAGTTCTCCAGTCGTGGCAGGTCCTGCCTCAACCCCCCCAATGACTTCCCACCATGTCTGAGTAACATCCAGTCCCACCCTCTAAGGCCCTCTGCCACCCAGCCCACCTCAATTCTCTGGTCTCATGTTCAGCCCTCCCTTGCTCCTTGTCCATCCACTCTAGACTGTGGCCACCATGCTCAACATCTGCCCCTTCCCCAGATGCCCCGTGCACATTGCCACTCCCATTCCTCTGCTCAGGCTGTTCCCTCTGCCTGGAATGCCTGCTGACATTTCAGTTTTCTTTCCAGGTGTTCATCCTGGAAAGATGACACCACCTCTTTGAAGTCTGCCTCCTTTGAGCTCCCACAGGGCGTGGCATCTGCCACATTCTGAGCTCAGACCTTTGCCTTGTCTGTCAATGGTGTAGGAGAGGCTGTGGGTGCCTTCAAGGTAGGGCCCAGGTCTTCAGCGTTTCTGTCACCTCAATGCCTCTCTTGTTCCAAGTCTTGACACTGAAGAAAGATGATACTGGGTGCATGGTGTTGCTGGGGGCTTCCTGCTGCCTCTAATCTCATGACCAAGTCAACTGCCTGCTCCATCTGTGGGTGAGAATGGGTAGCCCCTGCCTGCCTCTGTGGACAGCCACCTGGCCTGTAAACCGCAACCAGCACAAGAGGATCAACTCCTCCAGGCCACAGTGGTGGATGTGCAGGATGGGGGCTGAAGAGACCAGAACCCCACCCCACTTCACCCCACCCCGATTTGCCTCCCAGTTGTCTGTGTCTGGAGCATCCAAGCTGTGCAAATGACACCCAAATCATTCCTGTGGGGCTTTGACATATGAGATACAAGAGTGGCCACTTGTATTTGGTGAGGGGGTGCAGGTAACAACTTTGTCCTTCTTATTCCATGTGGTTCCTAGAGACCCTTCTCCCCCTAGGGTACCCCAGCCCATTGGCTAAGGAGGAGGACCCCACCTCTCTGTGGCTGGAGGCCTAGAGCTGGGCCAAGGAGGGCAGTCTTGGGCATGTTCCAAGCTACCCTGGTGAGGTCTCCATCCTTCCACAACTCCTCTGGAGTTCTTCTGGAAATCTTCTCTCAGAGTCAGCTTAATCAACTTGAATAATAACTGTCCCTGGCCCTGTCCCCTCCCCACACATTTCACCTTCAAAGGGCTGGGAGAAATTTCCCTAATTAATTAACTCCTCTGCAGCCTGCCCTCCATGTCACCGGGTGATGAATCGTTACTGTGACTTTAAATCCAGGGGCTGAGGCAAGTTGGCATGGTGGACTCCGGAGCCGCCCGAGGGCTTGTGCTAGGGTTGGAGGACCCCCACCTCACTCCCATTCTTGCCCTTGCCCAGGGCCTGGCTGAGAGGCCCCAGAGCCAGACCACAAATGCACCCATCAATAATCAATTGATCAGTCTCCAACATGAGACTGTGAGAACTGGGGCATTAGGGGAGAGGCGGGGTGGTTCATGCCTATCCCAAAGTCTGCGAAACCGGGTAGCAATTAAGGGCATGGGCTTTGGAGTCAGAAAAAACTGAATTCTTTTTTTTTTTTTTGTCTTTTTCATGACCGGTAAGGGGATTTCAACCCTTGGTGTGGTGTCACCCGCACCGCGCTCAGCCGCTGAGCACACTGGCCATCCCTATATAGGATCCGAACCCACAGCGGGAGCGGCGCTGCGCTCCCAGCGCTGCACTCTCCCGAGTGCGCCACGGGGCCAGCCCGAAAAAACTGAATTCTAACCCTGACTCGGCCTCTTTCCAGTCATGCGATCGTGGGCAGGTCACATTACCTTACTGAGCCTCAGTGTTCTCACTTATAAAACAGAGACTGCTAATAGGACCTGCCTCCCAGGGAAGCTGGGAAGAGGAAGAGAGATGATGTGTGTGAAGCTCTCGGCATGGTGCAGGGTACACAGCAAGCGCTTGGCAATGGTGGCAGGAATGCTGCTACTCCTGCTGCTGCTACTTCACAAAGGGGCTGTGAGGCCAGACTCCTCATCCCCAGTGCCCAGCTAGGACCCTCACCCCCAACTCTGTTCTTAGCGGCTCCTCTCCCCCACCCCCACACCTCTGTGGGGTCACACGGCCCAGTCCAGCAGCAGCACTCACATGGACATGACCCTGGACTTACTTTCCTTATGTCTTTATTTCCTGATCTAGAAAATGGGGCGAAGCTGCTCTACCTTCTTCAAGCTTCCAAGGCACTGGGACATACATGGACATGACCCTGGACTTACTTTCCTTATGTCTTTATTTCCTGATCTAGAAAATGGGGTGAAGCTGCTCTACCTTCTTCAAGCTTCCAAGGCACTGGGACACGAACAGGGGTAAGGTCCGACCCCTCCTCCATGGAGTTCCACAGCAGGAATGGCAGATGGGGAACTATAAGACGGTACTTCAAAAAGTTCATGGGAAAATAGAATTAAGAGACAATACAAATCTTTCCATGAACTTTTTTTTTTTTTTTGGCAGCTGGCAGGTAAGGGGATCTGAACCCTTGACCTTGGTGTTATAACCTCATGCTCTAACCGTCTGAGCTAACTGGCCAGCCCATGAACTTTCTGCAGCACCCTCATACATGTTTGCAGTGTGAGCTATGACAGAGGTGCAGAGGCAATGGCTTCATGGGTCCAGAGTGTAGTCAGAGCACGTGGAGATGACTCAGCACAAAACAGCTGCTCAACAAATGTCTGTTCCCTTCTCCAGCCTTCCCCTTTCCCATATAGACTAACTTTTTAGACTCAGCTGCTCTCCACCTCAATGCCCAAATTTCCATCCTTTCTGCTGAGCCTGCAAGGCCTGGAATTAGGGGCAGAAGATGGGTTCCCTTGCAGACACTCCCCCCACCCCTCTGCCAGCTTCACTCCATCAGGCTCCCCCCCATCAACGTTAGCTAACACTTACTGTTTACTGTTGCCAGGCACTGGGCAAGTGCTCTACATGAAATAACTGGATTTAATCCTCACAACAGCACCGTGGACAGTTGAGAAGCCTGAACTAAAACTGAAAGGAGATAGAGCAAGCAGCTTTGATTGGGGCTGCAGGAACTGAGGGTGTGAAAAGTCCAATCAGAAGAGGCAAATGACCAGCCCACAGACTCTTGGCAAAACCTGCGAGGCCTCTGGTGTTCAGGTTTATTCACTTCATTCACTTGGTTAAAGAAGCTTCGTTGGCCTTGTTCTCTGTAGTGGGGACCAGAGTTCAGCAGGCCCAGCACCCATCTCCTCTCCTGAGCTGCTCCTCTCCCCCAGAGCCCAGCCCTTGGGGACAGCAGAGCACACAGGTGCACGGTACTCTGCAGGGAAGGTACTCTGGTGGGAGCTGGGGTGGAGGGTTCATCCTGCCTAGAGAAGGCAGGTGTCTGGGACTCAAAGCAGCCTCAGCAGGATCTACGAGATCTTCTAAGATCTTCTAATGCAGCTCGACACTTACCAATGAGAGTGTGTGGGGAGGTGGGGGTGGGAGTGAGGGGTGAGGGATAAGGGGGTGCAGAGGTGGACAAGAACTTGCTCAGGATTACACAGGTTCTTTGTAACAGAATCCAGACCGTTGGGCCACGGTTTTTCACAATAGGATTCCCAGTGGGGATGGTGTGGACAGGGGAAGGGAAGAGTGCAATTGTTGCATCTGTTGGAAGCACCATTTGTGAGGACAATGTAGGGGAACCATATCCAAGAGGTCAGGATGCCAAACATTTGGAGGTAACATAGGGTAAATTAAACAGGCTTTGGAGCAGACACATCTCAACCCCCACCCAGCCCCCTTTCCAAGCTGTGCGATGGTGGCCAAGTTACTTCACCTGTCTGAGAATCAGTCTCCTGAATGTGAAGTGTTCAGCTCACAGAAAGGCTAGGACAAGTGTCAATTTTTCCCACTTTGCTACTTGCCCCCTTCCTGAGAGCTTCACCCTCATTGTAGATCCTGGTAGGTTCATTCATTCCACAGAGGACTGACTAGGTACCAGGTACTGTTCTCAGAACTGGAGATAAGGAGCAAACAAAAATGCCTGTCCTCGTGGAGTTTACATCCTAGCAGTGGTAGACAGGCAGTAAGCATCAGTTATTTCAGTGTGTGAGAGCTGCGTAAGTGCTGTCGAGAGCAATGAAGACGAAAGGGGGCATCGAGGTGCTGTGGGAGTGGGTTCGATTTTAAACAGGCCTCACTGAGAAAGTGGCATTTGCTCAAAGACTTGATCAAGGTGAGTGAGTCCTGTGGATTTCTGGGGTAGAGACTTCTGGGCAGAGGGAACAGCTAGTGCAAAAGCCCTGAGGCAGGAGTGGGTCTGGCCCATTCAAGGAGAGGCAAGGAGGCTGGTGAGGCTGGTGAGGCCGGTGGAACGAGAGAGGGAGAGCATGGTAGGAGGTGAGGTCAGAGACGGGAGGGCAAGGGGGTCAGATAGGGGAGTCCTGGTGGGATGGTGCAGGGACTTTGGCTCTGAAGGAAGTGGGGAGCCACAGCAGGGTTTGAGCAGGGAGGGACATGATATAACTTAGAATGAGGTCCTCTGGTTTCTGGGCTGAGAGTTGACTGTAGGGGACAAGAATGGAAGCAAGGAGGCCCATTTGAAGGCTGCTGCAGTCACCCTGGTGGGAGTGGTGGCAGCTCGGGAGTGCAGCGGTCAGATGCTGGATGGACTTTGAAGGTAGAGCTGCTCAGATTTGCTGATGGGTTGGCTGCAGGGGTGTAGGAGAGAGAAAGGAGTCAAGGGCTATGAGGCCAGAAGCGGGTGGGGCTGGGTGCTTCTGAGCGTGTGGAAAGTGAACTGGTGGTTTTCTTCTGTGCAGAACATGTTCACGCAGCTGCCCTCGACAGCCTGCATCCTCCAATTTCTTCCCTTCTCTGTCCCCTGGGGTCTGTGGCAAGCATTTTTTCTGCAGTGTGAACCTTGCATGGGACTTCTAAGGGGAAGAGTGCACACATGTGCATACACATGTACATGGGCTGCTTACTGGAGCTTTGAGATCCTGTTTTATGGCATTGGACTCAGGCCTCCCTCCTCCTGCTGAAGAATTAAGAAAAGTCAGGATCTGGAGCCCCTTGGTATGTCTGAGCCTTGGTGTGTCATCAGGGAAATGGGGGCAAAGATCGTGGAAGAGCCCTGGGCTGGGCTGAGAGCTGTGTAGGTGGGAGCTAGAATGTCTGGGTGTTGTTGCAATGAGGATAGGAGAGGGGTGGAGGTTAAGAGCGTGTCTAGGTACCTGGGCAGGGGGCTGGGTTGGGGGTGGGAGGTGGTAGAGTGCAGAGGAAGTGGGGTCTAGAGGTGTGAGGGGTGGGTCAAGGGCATGAGGAATGGGAGGGAGGGATGTGAGGGGTGGGTCTGGGAGTGGGAGGGGTGCTTGGAGGGTGCTGGGTGCTGCAGTGTAAGTGCTGGGTGGTGATGAGCACTCAAGGTGTGCAGGGGGCTCTCTGATGAGCCCTCATCACCTCTTCGACCTCCTCTTTTACCCGCCTCCCCTTCGCACACTCCACCCTGCCCTCCGGCTGTGCCTCGAGTGCACCTGTTCCCTCTGCTGGCCATGCTTGTCCCTCAGACGTCACATGCTTCCTCACCCTCTCCACGTCTCTGTTCACAGCTCCCTCCCCAGCCATGCCTTCCTTTTTAAAAATTGTTTTTTTTTTTACCAGAATGTGTGTATTTATAGCGAGGCCTTCCTTGGCCCCCTGTTTAATCCCATAACCCCACCCTGGCACTTCCTCTTCTCTGCTCTGACTTCGTTTCCTTCCATAGCACCTGTCACCATCTTTCGTATATTTCTCTTATTTTGTTTATTGTCTCC
Source organism: Galeopterus variegatus (assembly GCF_000696425.1). NCBI lineage: Eukaryota > Metazoa > Chordata > Mammalia > Dermoptera > Cynocephalidae > Galeopterus > Galeopterus variegatus. Next base: position 611,207 of record NW_007726642.1, on the reverse strand, counting down.
TTCCATTAGAATCTAAGTTCCATGAGGTTAGGGAATTCTTTTTTTGTTGTTTTACTGTGGTAAAATATACTTATTTATCATTTCAACCATTTGCAAGTGTGCATTTAGTGGCATTAAATACTTTTGTCATGTTGTGTAACCGTCACCATTATCTACACCCTATACTTTTTCATCATCTCCACACTAAACTCCATGTCCATTAAACAATAACTGCCTATTCCTTCTTCCTCCCAGCTCCTGATAACCTGTATTTTGTTTTCTGTCTCTGAATTTGTCTATTCTAGGTGCCATATACAAGTGGAATCCCATAATATCTGTCCTTCTGCGTCTGGCTTATTCTACTTAGCATAATGTTTCCAAGGTCTATCTATTCTGTAGCATATATCAAAATTTCATTCCTTTTCATGGTTGCGTAATATTCCACTGTGTGTAGATACTATGTTTTGTTTACAGCTGCATGCTCAATGCCTAGCACAGTGTCTGGCTCATAGTCAGTGCTCAATAAAAGTGTGTTGAATGAATGAATGAATGAATGCATGGCAGGGTGATGAATCTTCATGGTTTTCCTTTTGTTTTAGATCCATTGCATTTGAGATCCTAGAGGAACATTCAAATAAAGGTGACGATGAGTGCCCCTGGGATGTTGAGGATGAAGGCAGCTGAGGGGTAAATAGGCCACTGGGAACATGAGCAAGGGTACAAAGAGGGGGCTTAGCTGTTCTGCCACTGAAGGACTTCCTTCCTGCCCTGAGCAAAGCATCTCTGCCCTCTCTCCCTCATTCCAGAGGAGACTGGGGTGGAGAGTCTTTGGCAGGAATGCAGTTTAAGGCTTCCTGACCCTGGCCTGATCTGGCTTCTCTTCTTCCTTTGGGGTGCTCAGAGTGTATGTGGGGTGTTCTGTGCCTGTGGAAGGGGCCTCAGATCTGGCAGGCTGGAGAGGATGTCCCTGCTGAGTAACTGTCCTCAACCTGAGAGTGCTGAGGGTCTGAACTCACCCATGAGCGGGTCCAGATGTCCAGCCTCATCCCTGCTAATTAGTGCAATTAATTAACAAGTGGCTTTGTGGCTCTGGGAGTCCTGGGCTCCCTTGGCATGCTGGAGCTTCTCTGTAAACAAATGTTGGGGGGTCTGTGGAGGGGATCAGTGAAGGAGACAGGACTGTAGGCTGGACAGAGGGGCTCCCCACACCCACCTCCCTCACCTCCGCCCTGAGAGACTGCAATGGCCTTTCTCGCTTCTAACTGGGTCCAGGAGAGCCACAGCTGGGAAAGGATAGGATGAAGGGAGGGGGACTAAGCCAAGCCCTACCAGAGGAGGCCCAAGGCCCATAGACAGAGCTGCAGAAGGAATGGGAAACATAGTGTTACTTATTCCAGATTGATGGCGAAGACATGGGCTCTGCCAAGGGACCCCCTGGGCTGACTGGGGGAGACACAGCTCCTGGTAGGGGGTGTCCCTGACCTGATGCAGAATACAGCCCCTATCCTCAGTGATTTCACCAATCTGATGTTGGAGACACAGCCGCTGCCCTTGGGGAGCTCCTAGTCTGATGGGCAGACACAGCCCCTGCCCTGGGGAAGCCACTGGGCTAATGGGGGAATGAAGTAGAGGACACAAACTTGAGAAAAGAGGCCCTGAGTCTTTTGAGTAATGCAGAAGTGCCAAAGGAGGGTGTACAAAGAAGGAGGGCAGGCAGGGTCCTCAGGGAAGTGGCTGCCCTGCTGACCTTGAAGGAATAGAGAGGGCAGATTCTCAGCCAGCATGCCCCCCAAATTCCTGGTAACAGTGAACTGCAGCACTGAATTGGGACAGTGGACAGGCTGGCCTAAAGATGGCCAAGGCCCAGCTGAGAACTGGCAGGCAAGAACCTTGGAACTTCAAGGTGAAGATGGTGGGGACCCACTGAAGGTTGGGGAACATACCCACCACCCAGTCTGCAGGGATGGGGGCTGGAGGGGAGAGGGCCTGGCTTTGGTGATAGAATCAGAGGAGGAGCAGCCTCCAAGCATCTCAGGAGGATGTTCCTGGTGACTGTCATGGTGACCAACTGGTCATGGGCAAGAGAAAAAGGGTGGGTAGGGACAGTGGCAATCTGGAGGGAGGCATGCGGGATGAAGTGATGAATCTTTTCAGTTTTGCTTTTGTGTTTTTAACTTTTGTTTTAGAACCACTGAGTTTGAGGTCCTAGAGAAGCATTCAAATAGAGGTGACAAGTAATCAGGAAGGGCCTGAGGCTGAGGTCAGACCAGAGGTTAAAGGCTCCAAGCAACCTCAACACTGGAGCCTGGTGCTAATTAGGTGTTAATTAAGAAGTCCCTACTCATCAAAGTGTGGTCCATGGAACAGCGGCATCAGCATCACCTCAGAGTTGGTCAGAAATGTAGAATCTTGGGCCCAGACCAACTGCTGTGGGTTTTTTTTTTTTTTGTCTTTTTCCATGTCCGGCAATGGATCGCAACCCTCAGTGTCGCCCC
>NW_007726642.1:604447-607807 GCF_000696425.1 Galeopterus variegatus | reverse complement strand
TCTGTTACCCAGTCTGTGATGTTTTGTCATAGCTGCACTAATGCACTAAGACACTAACTTTTCAGAATCTTCATTTTAACAGGATCCTCCAGCAATTCATGTTCAAATTGAAGTTCAAGAGGCTCTGCTTCAAATGCTATTATTATTCTCCTAACTTTATGGTTGGGGAAACTGAAGCCCAGATGTGGGAGAAGGTGGTGAGGCATTGGCTGGAGTGGAGAATTCAGAGTTAAGGGCCTGGGCTTAAGGTACTCAGGGCCATAAGGTTTCCAGTGGGGAGCAGGGAACATGTGCAGTGGTGTGCTGGTAAATGTTTAACAGTTGGCTCTTGAGGGAAAAAATCCTGATTTGTAGCATTGCCAATTTCCATGGTGTAAATTGTTCTTGCATGGTGGATTTCAGGCTGCCAACCTGATGTCACTGATCATGGAACTAGAAAGAGATATGCATGATAAGCTTCTGTGGGGTAGGAGCCAGCTCCCACACAACACTGACTTACATGTGCACAGATATTTTCTTGGCCTGAGAGAGATAACAGATCCAGCCCCTCCCCCACCAATCTTAACCTCTGTCTACTCCCTCCATGTCCCTGAATGTGGACAGGGGACAGAAAGACTGATGAATGTATAGACAGATGATGCTATGCTAGTACCTACTAGTACCTCTGCATATGGTTGGCCTTAGGTATTGCACATGTCTGTGCCCCTTCTTGGGGACAGGATCCGTGAAATAGTGGCCTCTGCTTCCTATCCTAATTAGATGTCACACTCAGCCAGCCTGTGTTCCAGCAAATTCTCTCTAGAGCATGTGCACTGGGAGCTTGGAGGCTAGGCCTGGGGAGATGTCAGTGGCCAGATATGCCTAGTTTACTCTCATCACCTGAAAATTCTATTTCTCCTAAGACTGAGGTCACCACATGGGAGCAGCCTGATCAAGCAGTCCTGTACTGCGATCAGCCCCAGCTCTAGGCTTGTCATCCATACTACCCAGAACCTCCTGGGTTTGGGATGGTGCCCCCCCTCTTTACAAAAGCTGGGGGCCATGGAGAGTCCAAAGCTCTGGGTTCTAGTCGTGCCATTACTGCTTATCCTGCTTATCCACGGGGGACCCTGGGAACCCATTTATGACATTTACTCACTGTGTAGGGTGCTTTTGCATTCACAAAGCACTTGGATGTACATTGTCTTGTTTCATGTCAATAACAGTTCTGCAGGGCAGGTACTGTTATACCTTTCTTTTTAGTTAGCCGAGGGAGCAGGGTCTCCGTGGCATTAAGAGAATTGCCAGAGTCAATCAGCCATCCAGGGCAGGGCTGCTCCCTGCAGGGCTCCCGGCTCCACTCTTTACTCTCTTCCACACTGCCCTTCAGGCCCCTTCGCCCTGCTGAGCCTCAGTCTACACACCGGTAAGTGAGATGGGCAGACTCGATTCTCTTTAAAAGCTCTTCCAGCTCTGACACTCTAGACATTGGAAAGGTCAGGGGAAAAAAATGCCAGGAGCTCTTTTATTATTTTTTTAAACAAACTTGGAAAATTCTGCAGGGTGGACTGGGGATATGTGAATGTGTGGATAGTGTGTGTGGATGTGTATACGTGAGACTCTCGTGAGGATGGATCGAGGGTATGTGGGTGTGGATGTGGCTGTCTCTGGGTGTCCAGGTGTGCCTCTGGGTTCTGGGTGTTGTGAGTGGGGGGATGTGTTGTGTGAGGTGTGCAGTGGTGATTGTGTCTGGGTGTGTGAGGTGTGCAGGTGCTCAGGTGTAGCTGAGTGCTGGGTATGTTGTGAGCACGTGGACGATGCATGGGAGTGAGTGTGCAGGTTATGACAGTGAGTGTGGATGTGAATAAGTGTGTGTGAGTGAGTGTATACAGTAGTGTCCCCTTATCTGCGGTTTCAGGTACCTGCAGTTCTGTGCAATAAGCTACCTTGAGAGAGTGAGAGACCACATTCCCAGAACTTTTATTACACTATATTGTTATAATTGTTCTATTTTATTATTAGTTATTGTTAATTTCTTACTGTGCCTAATTTATAAATTAAACTTTATCAGAGGTATTATGTATAGGAAAAAACATAGGGTTTGGTACTATCCATGGTTTTAGGTATCCACTCGGGGTCTTGGAAGGTATCCCTCTAAGAGAAGAGTTGACATCTGCCTGTCTGTCCACCTCTCCCAGGACCCTCACCCTCTCATCCCCGCTCTGTGGTCCCTGCGCCTGATCCTCAAAGGATCTGTGAGGGTCTGGGGCTGAACGCCTGGCTGCAATTTGCCTCCCAAGAAGCAAGACCCCCTCCCATGTGGAGCGTGTGGCCGCAGCCCCTCTCCAGTGGGCCGGTGCCCACGACGGGTGCTGGATTAGAAGCTGAGTGATACAATGGCACATATGGTCCCGAGCACCGGGTGCGGCCATGCCCCTTACTCAGCGCCTCTAGGATTAGACCTAATGAATCGGAAGGAGTTAACAATGCTGAGGCCCGGCACAGCCCAGGAGGCCTGCTCAGGCCCAGCGCTGTGGCTGTCTTTCACCACTGAGGTGTAATCCGCTTTGAAATCAAAGGTGGTACAGAGTATGAATTTAAAGTTGACATTTACGGCTCCAGTGAGATGACGTATTCTGGAAAGGTCTCTTCTTCTTTAAGGGGGCTGGGGTGGGTAGAGGGTGGAGGGAGAGGAGGAGACAGTGAAGCCATCTGCTCTGGAGGAAGGCCCAGGCTGGTCCAGTCCTGGCCAACTTCCCCTCATGCCTTGAGCTGGGGGAGGGGAGGCAGAGAAGGGAGTTTAGGGGCAGCTGGAAAGAAGGAGGAGGGGGCAGCATGATGCATCCTCCCACCCTCAATTCAGGGGGTCTGCCCAGTGCAAGCTCCCTGATCCCTAGGAAGCAGTCCCTAAGAGGACCGCTAAAGCGCAATCCCTGCCAGAGATTCTTGGCTCCATTTTTTTTCTCCCTGTTGGATTTTTTTTAAAGTTATTTTCTTTTGGGCCGGCCCGGTGGCGCACTGGAGAGTGCGCCGCTTGGGAGTGTGGCGGCACTCCCGCTGAGGGTTCGGATCCCATGTGGAGACCGGTTCCCGCTCACTGGCTGAGCGTGGTGCGGGTGCAACATCGAGGGTTGCGATCCCGTTGCCGGTCAGTAAGAAAGACAAAAAGGAAAAAAAAGAGTTATTTTCTTTACTGTGGTAAAATTCGTGTAACATAAAATGTGTCATTTCAACCATTTTTAAGTGTACAATCCAGTGACGTTAATTACATTTCACAATGTTGTGCAACCGTTACTACTCTATTTCCAAAACTTTTCATTACCCCCAACAGAAACTCTGTACCCGTTAAGCAATAACTTCCCATTCTCCCCATACAGCCCC
>NW_007726642.1:601558-603059 GCF_000696425.1 Galeopterus variegatus | reverse complement strand
GGGCCGGCCCCCCTGTCCTCAATTCTTTGGGGTGTATACCTTGAAGTGTACTTGCTGGGTCATATGGTAATTTTAAGTTTAATTTTTTGAGGAATCTCCAAACTGTTTTCCACCATGACTGTACCACTTTCCATCCTTCTCATTAGCAATACACAAGGGTTCCAGTTTTGCCACCACCTTGCCAACACTTATTTTCTGTTTGTTGTTTTCTTAAATTATAGCCATCCTGGTACGGTGAGGTGGTATCTTCTTGTGGTTTTGATTTACATTTCCCTAATGACTAAAGATGTCAAACATCTTTTCATGTGCTCATTTGTACATCTTCTTTGGAATCTGGCCCCATTTTACAGATAAAGAAGCCAAGGCTCTAAACTCCCTCGTGTGATGTGGCGTTCTGGGTCCTTCCCCATTTGGCCCCAGCCCCTCCAGGCTCTTATCCTGCCCACGCTTCACACCCCCAGCAGCCACAGGCTACTCCCATGTTCCCCAGACACCTCTTGGACTCTGCCGAGCTCCAGACTGGATGGAGGGAAAAAAGGGAGGTGTCCACTGGGTGCCAGGCACTGGAGCTCCTTCACCCTGACCTCCACCAAATCCCCTTCCCTCATGTCTCTGCATCAGGACTTCTAACTTTTCCAGGTCAGACAGCACCTCCTCTGGGCAGAATTCAACATGCCTCTTCAGGGCTCCCAGAGAACTCCATGTCCCAGCATTGAGCTCACCACAGTGGATGGTCATTTTCAGGGTCTTTTCCAAGAGTAGGAGCTGTGATCCCCTCCCTGGGGCCCTCAACATCGAGCCCACATGTTTTATTTTCTCCCCACTCCACTGCCTCTCAATAAACACTTGTTTGGGAGAGGTAGAGGGAACAGGAGACCTCCAGCACTTTCTACACTCATTGAGCGCTGGCTACATGCTGGGACACGCTAAGCTCTTTACTTGTCTCAACTTCGCAGCAACCCCACGAAGTGGGTACTTTGTTATTTCCTTTTTTTTTTNACCCCCAACAGAAACTCTGTACCCGTTAAGCAATAACTTCCCATTCTCCCCATACAGCCCCTGGTAACTTCTAATCTACTTTCTGTTTCTATGAATGTGCCTATTCTAGATATTTCGTATGTGTGGAATAACAATATTGTTCCCTTTGCGTCTGCCTTATTTCACTTAGCATAGTGTCTTCACTGTTCATCTATGTTATAGCATGTGTCATAACTTTATTCCTTTTTATGGCTGAACCATGTGCCATCATATGTACCTGCCACATTTTGTTTATTCATTCACTGGCTGATGGACACATGAGTTGTTTCTACCTTTTGACAATCGTGAATAATACTGCAATGAAGACTGGTGCTTTTTTTTTTTTTTGACGATGACCAGTAAGGAGATCCTAACCCTTGACTTGGTGTTGTCAGTACCACACTCTCCCAAGTGAGCTAGCCCGCCATCCCTATATAGGGATCCGAACCCATGGCCTTGGTGTTATCAGCACCACACTCTCCCA
>NW_007726642.1:588558-599804 GCF_000696425.1 Galeopterus variegatus | reverse complement strand
TTTTTTTTTTACAGAAAGCCCGGACTCCTCCTGGGCAGGTGGAGTTCCTCAGCCCAGCTCTCACATCTCTGATGGCTTCCCTGGGCCCTCCCAAGCCTTCCCTTCTCCAGCACGGTCCTATGGCTCCTCACACTCTGTCATTCCACAGCTTGCCCCAGAGTTGCGCGGGGTCATCAGCAGGCCTGGTGCTGAGAAAACAATGTCTGACTTCTTTCCCAAGTGTAGGCTTAGGGCTTCCCAAGCTCAACCACGAGGATGTGTGCTCCCTCTATGTGGTAAGTAGGGTGGAGGTTATTCTCCTTTTGCTACAGATGAGGAAATTGAGGCTTGGAGAAACTAAGTAAGCAACTCATCTGATATTTCACAGACAGTGGGGATGGAGCCTCTTTATTTTTTTTTTTAAGAACAGATCTTCTGCTCTCAAATCCAGAGTTCTTTGCTTTCACCAAGTTGCTTCTTTAGAAAGAAAAGCTGGTTTTATCAACCGGTAGCAGGCATTTAGAAACACAGCCCCAACCTTAGTCAACCTTAGGTTGACTTTCCTCCAGCCCTTAATTTTCTCATCCCTAAAATGGGTATAATAATACCTACCTCCCACAGCTGCTGTCAGAGGTTGTACTGAATGAATAGCAACTAGCACGATGCCTGGCATGTGGTAGGTGCTCCAGAAATGACTTTCCCTTCACTCTTTGAGCACAACACCCCCCTTTTCTTGGGTGTCTGCTGCGGTGGGAAATGAGAATTTCTGGGTTGGGAGGTAGTCGACTGCGTTTGAAGTGACAGTGACAGATAGGGGTGGTGGCTCTCCCAGGCACCCAGCCAGCCCCACAGTGCGTGTCCACCAGTCCCCGGACATTACCTCCCTCCTTCTGGCCCACGATGAGGTGTCATTTGCTGCCTGTCCCTTCTCGTCATCGATTTCCAAGTCGTTAATTAACGGGGCTTGTCAGCTGGGAAGATGAATTCTGTCCTCGGCTCTCGGGGTCTTTTGTTTTGGGATTGTAAATGTTATAGATCTCCCATGATGGAAGGCCATGGGGTCAGGGGGTGCTGGGCTGCCCAGTGGGGGTGGCAGGCTGGGAGATGAACCTGTGGGTCTGGCTGGGCCTCACTAGTCCAGGATGGGCACCCAGTGCCCCCTTGCAGCAGCCTCTCTGGGTTGGCTCCCTGGGGATGGGTGGGGTGGATAGGGGAATTTTTCTGTCATCGAAAGCTTCATTCTGGGAGAAGCTGCCCTGTACCAAATGGTATAGATTCAGCTGTGCCCAGGATGGGAACTGGCTGGAGGGGGATCTAGACCCTACTCAGTCTGATGGGGGAGACAGTATTATCCTCAGGGAGTAGCTAGTCTGATAGGGGAGACAGTGTTGTCCTTGGAGTCACAGCTCTGGCCTGGTAGAACCCTCAATCTGATGGAGGGAGACATAAGCCTATCCTAGGAAAACCCACAGTCAGGTGGGGGAGACAGCTCCACATTGGAAACTCCCCAGTCTGAAGGGGAAAAAAAAAACCAGACCCTGTCCTGGGGGAGTTAAGGTATTGAAAAAATAAAATATTTGTTGTTAAAAAGCCACTCATACCTTGCCTTAACTGGGTTTGGATCCTCTGTGTCCCAGTATCTGAGGCAAACCACTTGCTGGGCTCATCAGTCCCCTATCCTGAGGGGATCCAGGCCATCCCCCTACCTCCCACGTGAGATCTCAGCGCAGGTGAACTATTTCACTAATGGTTGAGCTGAATTCCAGGAGGGCAAAACTCATGCCTAAGAACATGGGTTGATATAAAAATGAAAAATTATGTGCTTGGTGTTTGATGATCTGAACCATGGGTGTCGATTACGGGAAGAGCTTACAGAGCAGTGGCAGTGGCCATGCAGCAGAGAGGTTGAGCGTGGGGTGGGAAGGGCTTGGTCTCCATTTTCTGGGTGGCGGGAGCTGCTCTGCCCTGCAGCTCAGTAGGGTCTGCGGATCATGGACTAGAGCCCAGGACAGGCCCTCAGGAAAGCCAATTTGAGCAACAAGATAGCCTCTATCTTGCTGTGACCTTGGGGGATGTTTCCTTGTCTCTGAGCCTCTGTTTCCCACAAGAGGAGTAGAACAAAGGTGGACGCCCTTATTCTCAGAAGCAGCGTGGGTGCAACTCAGGCTTCTAAACCAGACCTGGGGTTTGAATCTGACCCTGGTCTCTTACTTTGGCCAAGCAGTCCACAGTTCCTAGGGTTGTTGTGATGGTTAGAAGAGCTGGCATGAGTAAAGTGCTCAGGACAGGGCTAAGCTTGGTAGATACAGCTATAATTATCATTATCTGTCGATGAGATTACTAGAAACCTGGGGCCTTAGAAAATCCTGAAGAGAAGCCCCTCTTGGCTCCCGGGGACCAGCAGCCACAGTGTGCTGCCCACAGCCCGCAGCCAGATTGGCTGCTGTCAGCTCATTGAGTATTTATGGGAACTGCGGCGGTTACCCCCTCACCTTGGTCATTTATTCACCCAATCCTTTTTCTGATCCCTGGGGCCCTGATATAGGGGCAACCCTGATGCCTGCCTGCTGCTGGGGATGGGCAGAAGAGTTACATTCCCAGGCCCACCTCTCAAAGCTCCCCAGCTCCCAGGTTCCTGCAGGAGCTGGAAGAAATGCAGCCTGGTTGGGGCAGCCATGCCTGGGGAGGGTGTGAGCATAAGAAGCCCCAGACACTAGTGGTGGTAGGGGGCCTTGCAACAGCCTGTGCCCTGAGGCTGAGGTGGGCAGGGGGCCCTTTGCCTCAGGACAGCCCTAGGGGTGAGGGGGATGCCTAAAGAGCAGCTGCCCACCTCCTCTACCTTATGAATGGGTCTAGGGCAGCAGGCCCCACCCTTAGCCCTCCTCTAGAACTGGGGAGTTGGAGAGGGCGACATAACATGACTTGAGTACAGGGGTGCTACTTGTAGAGCCAGATCAGTGAGTGCTATTCCAGGAGGTGACGGAGACTCCAGTGTGGAAAGGGGTAGAGAGGTGCCCCCCAACCCTTAGCTGCCACCTGACCCAGGCCCCCATTTTATAGATGGAGGAGCTGACGTCCAGAGAGGGCCAGATACTTACTCAAGGGAACATCGGGAGCTACTGGCAGAGTGGGGACTAGAATCCAGACCTCTGCTCTTTCCCTGCCACCACCTGGTGGAATGAAGCTCAGCTCAGGCTGGGAAATGAACCTGAGAGCTCCAGCGCCATTCCCTCTGGACATTCCACAGCTTCCTTCCTGTGCAGTCTGGGTCCCCCTGGCTCTAGTGGGGCCCTTAGCTGGAGCCCTCCCCATTTCAGAGTGATCCCCTCACAGTCCCAATGGGCAGATGGAAAGCTAGAGGTCAAGGCGAGTAGAATGAGCCTCTGTGGGATCTGACACTTCCTGACTTCCCCTCCCAGGGATCTTGGGACTCAGGGAACGAGGGGTGAGGGGGGCAGGGACTGCAGCAGAGGAGCCCTGCCTGGGGGTGGTGGGAGGGTTGGTGGATGGATGGGGTCCTTGCCCTGGACCTGGGGTAAGAATTCTGCCTGGGCTGCAGGTGCCCGCTTCCATCCCACAGAGGCTGCTCCTGAGGCTCCTGCTTCTCTCCCTCTGTAAATCACCAGCTAAGGGGCTGGAATCTGGGAGGAGGAGGCGGGCGGGGCGCTATTGGAGAAATTTACAGCAGTGATTTTCTCCACCAGTTGGGAGCTGAGGAGGCTGCAGTAACTCTGCCAGGGCTCCTTGTAAATATCACCCATGACCCTAGCCCGACGCTCCATTTACTGCACAGGAGCAGGGGCAAGGCTACTGCAGGGAGGATGCAGGGTAGACTTCAGCCAGAACTTCCCAGACACTGGGATGATCTGAGTGCACAGAAATGGATGAGTGATGGAGGCAGCAGTGTGCAGAAGCTGGGGGATGGATGACATGGCTTATGAGGACAAATATTTAAGGGGCACCTAGCATGTGCCATGCTCTGCCTGTGCCAGGTGCTGCTGAGTGTGACAGATGTGAGCTGAACCTGTTGGAGCCAGGGGCAAGATGGGCTTTAATGAAATAACCCACAACACATCCTCCCTGGGGATGGGGAGCCTCCCTGCTGGTTCCTTATGGCGAGAGGGAGTCCAAGTGACTCACTGCCCTCCAGTGTCTGGGCCAGGTCTAAGGCTGGGGAGCTGCCCTCCTGGCCCATGCTCACCTCCAGTTGAGGTCTTAATTACAGCTACCTGCCCTGTGCTGGCCTCTCATGGTGACATCTTCATGCAGCCTTGGGGCCATAGAGTTTGTGGGTCTCTCCTCCTGGTCTCTTCTAACCCCTTCTCAAGGAACCCAGCTTTCCGTAGGGTAAAGCCTGGCCTGGGTTGCACCAGCTAAGAGGAGAGCCCTGCCCCTCTCCCTCCCATCCCACCTTCTCAAAATGCCCAGGGTTCCAGGACAAGGACTCAGTTAGGAGAGAGACATTGCTTGAGTAGCAGAGGTAAGGGTGGAAGGGAAAGGGACAGAGTTATCTCTATGGCCCTGAGAGAATAATTTCAGATGCTTAACGAAGATCCCAGACGTAGAGGCAGCTGGTGAGGAAGAAGAGCACTGTAGACATCAGGAGGCCTGATTCTTGGCTCGGCAACCTATCTGATGTGTAACCTTGGGCAAGTTGCTGAGCCTCAGTTTCTCATCTATAAAAAGGGGTAAAAACACCCAACACATCATGAGAGTTAAATAGGAAAATACTTTGTAAATTGAAAGGTACACATATACAGGCAAAGTCCAGGGACAAGATTAAATAATAATAATTACACTTTATCAAGCACCTACTCTGAGCCAGACATTTCCTTACTTAATCCTCACAGTAACCCAGCAGGCAGACATTATCAGTCTCACATTTTATAGGCAAGGAGACTTGGTTCAGAGAAGTTCAGCAATTTGCCATAGTCTCACAACGAGAGCTGGCAGTGGGGCACTGAGGCTCAGACATCTGTCTCCAGAGCCCTAATCTCATCAGCAGTGAGTGGACTGGTGAGCAGGGCACAGCCTGGCCTGGACCCCACCCTGAGCCTTGCCACCCAAGGAGTGTAAGAACTAGAACTTTTTTTCAAGAATGTAATACAAAATTCAAAAGGTATAAATGGGTGAGAGTGGAATGTTAGTCTTCCTCCTACCCCTGCACCTGACCCCCAACTCCAATTATTGCTTGTTTTATTATACAGCCTTCCAGAGAGAGCTTATCTGTGCATACAAGTATTAGCCATATTTGTATTTGTATTTATATATTTATATATGTCCTGATATATATTATATATATATTTAGATAGTTTAGTAAATGATAGATCATTTAAATTTTTTTGCAAAAGGAGGCACATATTTATTTCTAGAAAGTACCTTGTAACCGCCAGAGATGAGCTCCCATTACAGGAAGTGTCCAGACAGAGGTTGGGTAACTACGAGGGTGTTGCAGAAGGAAATTGAGCATTGGAGGAACTGATCTGTGGTTCTAGCCTGAACGGCTCTTTAATCTTCTCGGTCCCCACATTTTGCAGAGGTGGAAATGAGGTGTGGAGAGGTGAAGGGAAGCGATCTGTCCACAGTGAATCTGTAGAAAAGCCAGTGAAGACCAGATGGATGAAAATGACCCTGGGACCAAGCCCACGAGGAGATGTCCGATGATGCTTGGGTCCAAGATGAGGACAGGCCAGGGGAGGCCCAGGACAGCCCAGGAGAATGCCCATCATGCCTTGGGAGTGAGCAGGGAGTGATCGTAGCATGTGCACCCCCGTGGGTCTCGTGCTTGTTTGTAAAGGCTCAGGCAGGAATCTGCCCCCATGATCCCAAGGCCTCAGGTTGCAGGGCTCAGAGCTGGCCCTGGGGACAGGGTAGGGGCAGCTGGTGTCTGACCCCCTAAACCTGGTGCCTCTACTGATCATGAGGCCAGATAAGGGACAGGTCACCCGCTGACCTTAGGGCAGGGAGGGGGTGGTGGAGCTACAGTTAGAGGATCCTGTGCTGAGGACAGGAAGGCCCCAGAAGAACTTCTTGTCTACTATTTCCCAGACTTTAGTTATTTTCATTCTACTTTCATAATGTCGACCATTCTGAGTTCCTCTTATATTTTTAAACTTAAAGTGCATATATCTTAAGTGTGCACACAGCTTTATCAACCTTCACACGTATTTTCACCCATGCAGTCATGCTCCATCACAGTATAGAACACTTCCAGCACACAGAAGTCACCCTCATACCCCTTCCCACTCAGTTCCCCTCCAAAGTAACCACAGAGCAGTTTCGTGTTTTTGGGTTCCCTATAAACGGACTCATCCAGTAGGCCCTCTTATTTGTCCTGCTTCCTTCACTCGACATCATATCGGTGAGCTCTGCCCATGTTGCTGGATGAAGCAAGTTGGCCCTTTTGTCATGCTGCGTGGTTTTCAACTGTATGAATATACCACAATTTATTTATCCATTCTCCTGTTGGTAGACATTTGAGTTATTTCTGGTTTGGGGCTACTAAAAACAATGCCACTGGTGACAGTCCTGTACATGTCTCTTGGTGGACACATGAACACATTTCTATTGGGCATTCCCCTAGAGAGGAAATGCTGGGTGTCCTGTATTACTATTTACATAAAATATTTTTTAATGGACCCACTTTTATATTTTTTGGAGGCTGGCTGGTTCTGGGGTCAAACCTGGACCTTGGTGTTATCAGCACCACACTCTAACCGACTAAGCTAACTGGCCAGCCCTGGGCCCACTTTTACATGAAAATTTATACTGCACATACAGAAAAGTATACAACTTATAAATGAATATCTGGATGAATTTTCACAAAGTGAACACACCTGTATAACCAGCAGCCAGAATGAGAAACAAACCATTTCCAGCACCTCAGAAGCCCCCAGGTCCCCCTTTGCAGTCTCAATCCCCCTTCACAGGTGACTATTGTCCTGACTCTTAACACCACAGATCAGTTTTGCATTTTAAAAAGCTCTATAAAAATGAAATCTCATGGGATAGATCTTTGGTATTTGGCTTCTTGCACTCAGCATGATGTTTGTGGGATCATGTTGCATGTAACAGTGATTGTTCTTTTTCATTGCTGTATAATATTTCATTGTATAAATGTACCATGATTAATGTATCCAATGAATTTACCCGTGTTCCTATTGGTGGACATTCAGCTATTACAAATCGTGTTGCTCCAAAGAGTTTTGGACATGTCTTTGTTGTACACATGTCTGTATTTCTAGAAGTGGAATTGCTAGTGGACAAACCTCTTAAACTTAAATACATTCATTTATTTTTAAATTAACAGACTTTATTTTTTAGAGAAGTTTTAAGTTTACATAGAAATTGAGTAGAAAGTACAGAGAATTTTTTTTTTCCTTTTTGTCTTTTTTCGTGACCGGCAACAGATCGCAACCCTCAGTGTCGCGCCCATACCGGACCGGGACCAGAAACGGAATCGCAACCCTCGGTGTTGCCCCCACACCTCGCTCAGCCAGTGAGCGGCTGGTCTGCATGTGGGATCCGAACCCTCGTCGGGAGCGCCGCCGCGCTCCCAAGTGGCGCACTGTAGCACTGCGCCACTGGGCCGGCCTGAGAATTTTCATATATGCTCTGAACCCCAGTCCACAGTTTCCCCTATTATTATTACCATCTTCCATTGATGTGATACATCTGTTGCTATTCATAAACCAATATGGATTTATTATTATTGACTAAAGTTCATAGTTTACCTTAGGACTCTGTGTTGCATACAGAGTTTTTAAATGGGTTTTGACAAATATATAATTTTGTGTCCACCATTACAATATCACACAGAATAGTTTCACTGCCCTAAAATTCCCCTGTTCTCCACCTAGTCAACCCTTTCCCTACCCCCCGAACTCCTGGCAACCACTGACCTTTCCACTATCTCTGTAGTTTTACCTTTTCCAGGATGTCACATAGTTGGAATTATACAGTGTGTGGTCTTTTAGATTGGCTTCTCTCACTGAGCTATATGCATTTAAGTTTGCTCTATGTTTTTCCATAGCTTGATAGCTCATTTCTTTTTGATGTTGAATAATATTACATTGTATGGATTTCCAGCAATTTGTTTATTCATTCACCTATTGAAGGACATCTCAATTGCTTCCAAGTTTTGGCAATTATGAATAAAGCTGCTATAAACATTCATGTGCAGTTTTTTGTGTGGACATAAGGTTTCAACTCAGTAAGGTAAACACCTAGGAGTGCAATTACTGAATCGAGTGGTGAGACTATGTTTACCTCTGTAAGAAACTGCCAAACTGTATTCCAAAGTGACTGTACCGTTTCACATTCCCACCAGCAATGAATGAGTGTTGCTGTTGTTCTACATCCTTGCTAGCATTTGGCATTATTAGTATTTTGGATTTTAGCCATTCTAATAGGTACGCGTGGCATCTCATTGTTGTTTTAATTTGCAGTTCCCTAATGACATATAACGTTGAGTATCTTTTCATATGCTTATTTGCCATCTGTATATTTTCTCTGATGAGGTGACTGTTCAAATCTTTGGCCCATTTTTTAATTGGGTTGTTTGTTTTCTTATTGTTGAGTTTTAATTGTTCAAGTCCTTTATCAGATATGTGTTTTGCAAATATTTTCTCCCAGTTTACGGCTTGTCTATTCATTCTCTTGAAATATATTCCGGTTAAAATGGAACTTCATATCACAACAGTAACAGGGAAACCAGAATAACTTGCCATGAAACAAGGTAACCATAAAAACAGATAAAATAAAAAGCCTCATGTTATTCCCATCTAGCTGAGTCCTGCCACCTGCTCCTGAGCTCTGAGCCTGAGGCTTCGTCTCTCCTTTTAAAAAGGGAACTAACAGGGCCGGCCGGGTGGCGCACTGCTACAGTGCGCCACTTGGGAGCGAGGCGGCGCTCCCGCCGAGGGTTCGGATCCCACATGCAGACCGGCCGCTCACTGGCTGAGCGAGGTGCAACACCAAGGGTTGCGATCCCGTTGCCGGTCATGAAAAAAGACAAAAAGAAAAAAAAAAGGGAACTAACAAATGGTAGAGAGGTGTGTGAACTGTACCAGCACCAAACCAAGACCTTCTCCTGGTCAAGATCAGAAAGTTCAAAAAATAATTTAAGGGCTAACTTTTTTCCTCTGTGTAAACACTGTTATTTAATGCTGGTCAATGTATCTCCTAAACAAATCTTTGGGAATCGCTGATATAGTCTACCCCCTGGCCCTTGCCTCCACCCATCCGGTGCTAAAACCCTTTGATCTTTCACCCAGTATATGCTCACCCCCGGTGACCAGGAAATCACCCTCTTCCAAGACAGCCTGTCTCTCTAGAGGCAGCTCTAGTAGGAAGTTCGTTATTGTATCAAGCCAAAATCTTCCTGTAACTTCCTCCACTGGTCCTACCTCCTCACTCTGGGGATCCCAGCAGCAAGGCTAATCCATTTGCCCCAGAGAGCCATTAACCTTTCAGAGCCTCAGTTTCTCCAACTAAAAAAAAAAATGGAGACAATAATAGCCACTTTCCAGTGAGTTTTTTATGATGAAATGAGATACAGCATGTAAAGTGTTTGGCCCCAAGTGTGCTCCCCAGGGAAAAAGGAAGAAAGGAGCCCTCTTGTTGATTCAACTGTGAATTCACCCATGGGAGGAGGTGGGGAGGGGTCTGTACAGTTTTGTCTGGGTGGTGTCTCAGCATTGGTGAGAGGAACCAGGATCTGAAAGTCTGGGGAGGCCCTGCCATTAGAAAACTGGGTCTATGTCCTAACAATCGGATCCAACATTTCATTTCACGGTTTAAGAATCTGGAAGTTAGAAAGGCTGAGATATTTGTCCAAAGTCACACAACAAGAGGCTGAGAAGAAGCCTGTGGGGCAGGCAGGGGTTTCTCAGTGTTACATAGAATCCCTGGAAAGACCACTGGACTTGGAGACCTGAGCCCTAGCTTTGGGTTATCTCACTGTGTCGATACCTTATTGTGTGATCTTGGACAAATATCTTTCCCTCTCTGGGCCTCAGTTTCTTCACTTATAAAATGAGTCATTGACATAAATGGTTTCTGAGGCTCCTTCTGGCTCTAAAATTTTATGATCAGGAGGTGGTTCTTGAACTTGAAGGAAGAATGGGACCAACTTATCCAAGAGGCTGAGGCATTCCAGGCAGGGGAATGCAAGCAAAGGTTGAGTCGATGACTGGATTGAACTGGATATTTGGGGAGATGAGGCTCCAGGGCATTTTAAGTGTGTAGGAAAGCACTTAGCATCTAACTCAATAAATTCCTTTCTCTTTTCCTGAGCAAAACTTACTTCCACATCTCTACTTCATCAATTCAATGGAGTATGTTTATGGTGGACTTGTTGAACCAAAGTAGTAAAGTTGTAGCTCAGCACATGGCTACACAGCTAGGGACTAAATTTCCTAGTCCCCTTGTAGCTTGGTGTGGCCATGTGACCAAGTCCCACCAGTGGAATGGAGTGGAAGTGAGGTGTTGCTACTTCTGGACCTGGCCCTTAAAACACTACTCATGTGCTCCTCCCACTTTTGATTCTTCCTGAAGACGTTACACGAGCATGCCCGTGACCCAGTGTGATCATGAAGATGGGGGCATCACCAAGGGGTGGTAGAGAAAACCTCGTGGAGGGAACCAGGTTCTTGTATGGCTGTGTGGGGCAGAGCAGCCCTTCTACCTCCAATCACATGAGAATAAGGTAAGCCTGTGGACTCTTTGTTACAGCAGCTCAGTCTTTTGCCATAACTAATACAATGTCTCTAGGTTACTAGGGGCAGGGGGAAGTCAAGTGGCTCCTAATGTTGAGTTTTGAGGGTTTCTGAGGGCTATCTTGCTGCTCCTTCTACAAGGAGCTCTGTCTTTGACCTCTCTCCCTGGGTAATGGCTATTAGTCCATTAAAATAAATGGAAGATTCCTACCAGAAGAGAAAAAGAAAGGAAGGAAGGGAGGGAGAAAGCAATAAAGAGAGAGAGAAAGGGAAGGGTAGGCAAACATGAAACCAAAGAAAAAATCCTGGAGTCACGAGCTGTGAGATCTTAGAGGTAGTTTTGTCCTCCTCCAGCCCTGCCAGCCACCTCTCCTCCCCCTTTTACAGAAGAAGAAATGGAGCCTCAGGGAGGTGTAGTCATAACATGACTAAAATGTTTGGGAGTTGGGCGGACAAGCAGGTGAGAGTATCCGTGCCGTTGTCCATGGTCCTGAAGCCTCTCATCCTCCAAGTTCATTGGGACATTGATGATTCCTGTTCGTTCTTTTC
>NW_007726642.1:585380-588540 GCF_000696425.1 Galeopterus variegatus | reverse complement strand
CTTTTGCCATAACTAATACAATGTCTCTAGGTTACTAGGGGCAGGGGGAAGTCAAGTGGCTCCTAATGTTGAGTTTTGAGGGTTTCTGAGGGCTATCTTGCTGCTCCTTCTACAAGGAGCTCTGTCTTTGACCTCTCTCCCTGGGTAATGGCTATTAGTCCATTAAAATAAATGGAAGATTTCTACCAGAAGAGAAAAAGAAAGGAAGGAAGGGAGGGAGAAAGCAATAAAGAGAGAGAGAAAGGGAAGGGTAGGCAAACATGAAACCAAAGAAAAAATCCTGGAGTCACGAGCTGTGAGATCTTAGAGGTAGTTTTGTCCTCCTCCAGCCCTGCCAGCCACCTCTCCTCCCCCTTTTACAGAAGAAGAAATGGAGCCTCAGGGAGGTGTAGTCATAACATGACTAAAATGTTTGGGAGTTGGGCGGACAAGCAGGTGAGAGTATCCGTGCCGTTGTCCATGGTCCTGAAGCCTCTCATCCTCCAAGTTCATTGGGACATTGATGATTCCTGTTCGTTCTTTTCCAGGAATTCTGAGCCAAGGAAGAGAAGAGGGGATCGTGAGGAATAAGGGAGGTCGCTGGAGGAGTAGGGCATGGGGATGGAGGCTGTAGAGAGGCATTGCTGTGACAGATTTTCAGGGAGAAGAGGACAGACTTTTGTATTGACATTGTTTTCAAACAATGACAGTTACCTGGAAAGAAACCAGCCATGATATAACCTTAGCCTAAGTATTAAATGGCTGAAGAAGAATAAGAAATGTGTGTCTCAAGTAATGCAAAGCTGTGCATGTGTAAACACGTGCAAACTAATTCAGATGGGCATGCAGAACGCAAATGGGAGGGGTGATAGAGTTGACTGTAATTATTCTTTGTTTTTATTTTCTTGCCTGATTAAAAATTTACAATTTTTACACTGTCACAAAGCAATCAAAACTGTGATTATGTTTCACAATTTTGACGGCTAGGTTTCATGTACTTTAAGTAGTTCTACTCTGTTTTAGACAATATGAACAATTTGCTTTTCTCTGGGAAGCTGAGGAAGGACTGCATATGCCTCTACTTCCCACTAAACTTCTTGTGTGAAGAGCAAACCATACAGCTGGCACACATTGAACACTGCTGTAAGCATGTTGTGCATAAGAGCTCACTTATTCCTCATAATGACCCAGGCAAGTAGGTACCAGTACGGCAGATGAGGAAACAGTGCCAAAGTATTAGGTACCCAGCCCAAGGTCACCAGCCAGCAAATGGCAGGGCTACAATTTGAACCAGGCAGTTTGGCTCCATATCCTGCATTTTCAGCCCCTGGTTAGTCCAGCCCTTGTTATCTTGGCCACAGCAGAACAAGATACAGGCTTCCTGTTTCCCAGGGTATACCCTTTCCTCCCAACAATCTTCACGTAAGTACATCACAGGACCAGGGTGTGTTTTCTAAAGGAATATGCAGTGGTATGGAGTTGCATAGATCTGCTCTGTGACTAAGGCACAGGGCTGGTCTTGGAGGGGAAATTATGGGAAGGAAAAAGCAGGCTCCTGCTGAGACCCAGGCTCCAGCCCCACTTCATGCCCCAGGGAGCTCTGGCCAGGGAGGAAGATCCAATTTCCAGGCATGGTTGAAACCGGAGCTGGGTGCCCCCTCCTGCTTGCCTCCCCCATGTGTGCTGATGTGGAATAGGCTGAGGGCACAAGGGGAAGCATTGTTCCTCCCCCCACCTTGTGTGATCCAGCTCTCAGCAGAGCGTGGAGGAGTTTGTGTAACTTTCCTGGGGGTTAAGAGCAGGTCAGCACAGGGCTGCAGCCTAGGTTACTCTCCCAGCAAAGGGAGCCTCAGGCTAAGCCAGGCGGCCCCGTGGGAACAGAAGTGCATACCTGCTGCCCATGCCCTGAAACGAGAGGGCAGCCCGAGCTGCTGGGCGTGAACACGCAGACCCCAAATCTCCCAGCTGCCCTTCCTCTGGGCCTGAGCCTTGGGCACA
Organism: Galeopterus variegatus; assembly: GCF_000696425.1. Taxonomy (NCBI): domain Eukaryota; kingdom Metazoa; phylum Chordata; class Mammalia; order Dermoptera; family Cynocephalidae; genus Galeopterus; species Galeopterus variegatus. The sequence continues at coordinate 586,563 of NW_007726642.1, read as the reverse complement.
GAAGCAGATCACAGAAGTGTGAACTGGCAGAGAACCTGGAGATAGGCGACCCAATGCCCACATTTGACAAGTGGGCAGACTGAGGATGAGAGGAAAGAGGAGTTAACATGAAGCATGCACCTTACTGAGTGCCGTTCATGCATTTATTCATTCACGTGAAGTGCAGACACTGTCCTAGGAGGTTCATTATGTTTTTCATCCAGGTTGGCATTCAGGAGAGGAAATACAGGCTCAGGGAGGGTATGAGATGTTTTCAAGGTCACACAGCTGGTTAAAGGCAGGTCTTTATGTCAGCCCTAGACTCTCTCCCCTGCACCAAACATGCAAGTATATACCATATATATATATATGGTATATAGAAAGTCAGATGGAGGAAGGGGTCCTGAGAAGTCATTTGATCCATTCCCCTGTCTCCTGGCAAATGATATGACAGAGCCAATTCCACTCAACAATTGATTTGGTGTCTACTCTGGGCAAAGTACTTAATTGATTCTCTTCTTCTGGGAAGATTTCCAGAAACCAACCATCCTCATGCATTGGGAAGTTAGTCCTGATAAAATCTTTCCTCCTTTAATTTAAGCCATCTTCCCATTTGTCATACACAGGATGTGAATGTAGCTTGTGTTTTGAGCAAGTAAAGTTCTTCCCCATCACAGGGTGTGCAAAGGCTGGAATAGGATCACGAATGTGGAAATGCAAAGGTGTGTTCACTCTCTGGCACCTTGTAGAGAGTTGGAGCTCAACAGAGATTGGTGGGATGCGTGAAAATGTATGCAAAATCTAACATTTAGGCAGTACTTCAAAGGTTTACAGATGTTCGTGTCCATTCTCTCTTTCAGTCCACAAAGCAATCCTAGAAGGCAGGCACTTTATTCCCATTTTACAGATAAGAAAATTGAGGCCTAGGAAGCATAAATTAGTTGCTGAGGGCCACAGAACTCATGAGCAGCAGAGTTAGGACCCACACCCAGGCCTCTTGACTCCTCGTCCAATGCTCCTTCTACGATGCTATGTGATTCAGGTGCAGGTGCCTGGTACCAGTGGGCAGTGTAATATAATGATGGTGGCAGGTGTGTTTTACCAGCATTCTTGTAGGAAGGGATATGCTCAGTTGGGCTGGAAGCCCAGTTTCCTCCTTCCCTGGGTGGGGGGTGGGGGGCTGGAAGTGGAGGGGGGCATCTAT
>NW_007726642.1:583285-585031 GCF_000696425.1 Galeopterus variegatus | reverse complement strand
GGGGTGGGGGGCTGGAAGTGGAGGGGGGCATCTATTCCACCAGATGTGTTGAGAGGGAGGATAAGTTCATGGTTTGGTTAATGATCCCTGCCACCCACATCCCTGGGGGGTGGGAACAGGTGGCCAAGACCAAGCTGACAATCTAAGGAATGGGGCTGGCTGAGTTAGGAGGCAGCGCTGCAGTCCAGGAAAAGACAACTTTTCATAGTCCCTCCCTCCTCTCCACACCCCCTAGAGAGACAGATACAGGTTGTCTCACCCCACGGTCCCCACCTTAGTTCAGACTCCCATCAGCTCTCACCTGGACCATTACAACTGCCTCCCCATGGTCCCCTGTCCCATGCCTCCTAAACTTTCCTAAACCTAACCACAGAATTCCCTTATGCACCTGAGCCCTCTCAGAGCTTCCCCACCCCCACACTTTTGTCCTTGTCATTTCCTTTACCTCGGATGCCTGCCCCCACAGTCCCTGGCATTGACCTTTGCCTCTTCTCAACTCGCAACTCAGCTTTTCTCTTTTGACATTTACCCCCTCTTACTTTGTGTTTCTGTGCATTTCTATCTCTTGCCCTGGACAATGAGCTCCTCAAATATCTCATTTAGTCCCCTCTGGCCCCAGCATGGCACTTACTTATGATAAGGACTTGGAAGCCTACACTGGGCATGGGAAAGGGGCTGGGGATGTGGAGGGAAGGAGGACGGGGTGCTTACAGTCCAGGCTCCAGAGCCAAGCTGTGCCCGGAGTCAAACCCTGGCCCTGCCTCTTTTTAGCTGTGTGACTTTGGGCAACTTGCTGAACACCTGTGCCTCAGTTTCCTCATCTGTCAAATAGGGATAATAATAGTTTTTGCCTCATGGGATTCTTTGAGGATTAAATGAGGTAATAGCTACAAAACTTTTAGAGATATTCCTGGTACATAGTAAGTATTCAATAAATATTAGATATTATTTATAATTTAGTCACATAAATGAGCTAGACGGGATTATATTGTCAGGAGAATTTCAAATGCAGAGTGAGGCCTGACATTTACTGAGCGCTTGCTACATGCCAGGCAGGGTGCTAGGCATTTCCACATGCTCTTCCTCGCTCAGCTCTCACAAAGATGCTGGGAGGTAGGTAGCATTCCTATCTTTCGTGTGAAGAATCTGAGGCTCAGAGAGATTAAGCGATGGGCCTGTGGACACACAGATGGGAAATGATAGGGCTGAAGTTGAACCCTGATCTGTGTAACTCCATGCTCTATGCTCTCCTACTGTTTGATCCTTCTGACTTGGGAATCCAGAGAGCAATCCCTGTGAAAAGGTCCCTGGAAGGAAGCACACCCCCTGTCTCCCCTCAGGCTGGGCATCCTTCCCCATCCCTCCCCAAGTCCCAGCCCACCCTCCAGGGAGCAGTGGAGCTGGTGCTGAGGTCAAGGTGGGGTCATAGGGGCTGGAGGAGTTTCCCTGAGTTCCTGGACTTTCCCTCCTCTCTCTCTCCTCTCGCAGCTGAGCCAGTACTACCTCTTGGTTGGCTCCAGGCCAATTCCAAATGTCCCACATCAGATCTTGGCTCCCAGGAGGCTGCAGGGTGATGGGCAACATGCTTCCTCTGGGCCATCACAGAGGCGCCATTGTGCCGCTTACCCAGGCCCCAACTGGTGATGAACAGAAAGCAGGAGCTCTTTGGAACCTGACACACCTGTGCTGGAATCCTGGCTCTGGTACCCCTCAGCTGGTCTCAGGCAAGCTACTTCAGGGCAAAGG
>NW_007726642.1:580125-582304 GCF_000696425.1 Galeopterus variegatus | reverse complement strand
CCAGGGCAGCAGAAAATTCCTGGGGAGCCTGTATCAGGCACCTCCTTCCTTCTGAGGTCCTGGTCACTTTGGCCTACCACTCTGGGTGTGGGGAGTGGGGGGGGACTCTGCCCTGCCCACGACCCTGGGACCTTGTTTCTCTTGACTCCAGACACTCTAGAGCTGGGACTGGAGAAGCCTGGGAGACTGGTCTGGTAAAGGAGGAGGGTGAAATGCAGGGCTCAGCCCTGCCTGGGCCATTTTTCTATCCCCAGGGGCTGCCATTTAACTCCCCCTGCTGGTGCCATGAGCCCCAGGTCCTGGGCTGGCAGGCGGGGGTGGAGGAACACCAGACCCCAATCTGTCTTGTCTCTTGGCCAAATTCCTGGCATTACCATGGTGAATCCCAGGAACTGACCTTACCGTTGCCTCTGTCAGGCCTAGGCATCTGCACGCTTCCCCTCCCTGCATGATGCACTTCAGGGAGGCCTGTCAGTTGCTTTGTGGGTTTGTGCTCTAGGGTTTCTGTAAGGGTGATGTGCTTACCCACACTTTACCCGTGGAGAACTTGAAGCTCAGAGAGGTCAAACAACAGGCCACACAGCTGGACGTGTCAGGGCTAGAGCCCGAGTTTATCCAGCCCCAAAGCCCATGGTCATTCTCTCATACCCTGTTATTTCCCTGAATCTTAGCTCAGAAAGGAAGCACTCACCAAAGGAAGCTCTCTCACCACCTAATTAATGCAGCATTTGAAATGGCCTTGTTCCTCCTTGCCTAGAATAGACTCCCTTTGCTCCATCCCAGAGAGGGGAGGATAAGAGGCAGTGAATTCCGTGGGGGGAGGCAGAGAGAATCTGAAGACCACAGTGAAAAGAATTGGCCACCCAAACCGAAAGACAACAACAGTGGTGGACTTGCCCTGCACTGGCCTCACTCTGGCCAAAATACCCTGGTGAACACAGCAGATGCTGGGGAGGGAGGCGGCTGCCTGGAATAGAAAGGAAGGAAGACAGATCAGAGGGTGTTCTCCCAGCTTTAGCTTGTGTGGGTTTGCTAGGTTCCTTTAGATCCCTGCACTAACCATTCAACACACACCATGCATGTCTACTAGAACTCTTGGTTGCAAGTGACAGAAAACATTCCTCAAACTGGCTTCAGAAAACAAGGGCAATTTATTGGTTTTCATAAGGAAATAGTTCAGGTGTAGGTCTGGCTTCAGGTGCAGTTTGATTCAGGGCCCGAATGACATCACCAGAATCTATCTCTCAGTTCAGTTGCCCATGGTTGCTTCTGTTCTTCAGCAGCATAGGTGGCAGAAATAGCTGTGCTGCACTAAGATAGGTACTCACCTGCTCCAGTGGAGAAGAGGGAGCTTCCCTCCCCAGAAGTTCTAGCATTTCATTGGCTCTGATTGGTTTATATGCCCCGAATGCACTATGCACTATGGCTGGAAGTGAGGGAGGGAGACACAAAGATCGAATTAATCCAGAGCTTGTCCCTGAAGCTGTGAGTGGTCCAATCCCACCAAACCACCTAGTGTCCTAAAGGGAATTTGGGCTTTTGTTTTTAGATGAAGGGCAGCCAACAGCAATATCGCTCACACCATTTCCCCTAGCAAAGAGAACTGCAGCCCCCCATTCCAACAGCCCAGCCTCGGTTCTGAATCCCCCTCTCTGCCTCTCTCTCTTTATCTCAGCCCATCTTGCTCCTGAACTTGCAGCTCAGTCTCCATCTTCAGTCAGACTCAGAGCCTGAGACAAGGACTTGGGGACACTTGATCAGGAAAAGTATTCTCAGGAGAAAGGGTGTGGGAGAGGCAGAATTAGGCAATGGAGGAGCTAAACAGGGACGTAGGCACAGCTGACTATAGCTTCAGCCTGATCTCACAGGGAGCCCTGAGCATCAAGTGCGCCAAAGAGTTGGTCCCTTCTCAAAGCAAGGGACTGGCCTTTTGCAAGCCCTACTCCCTTTATTGGTTGTGGGCTTCCTAGGAGTGTACTACCTTTCAGGAGAGGCACCTCCCATTTGCCAAGGGCAATTCTCTAGAGACACGGGCAGCTGAGAGCCATTAGCAGCTACCACTCACAGCAGCAAAGAGGATTTGGGCAGAGCGTCCACTACAGGCTCCTTACTTTGCCCTTTAGACTGAACATTCAGTACTGTTCCCTTGACAATGACCTGACTCCCTCAGTGATCCCTG
>NW_007726642.1:578783-579385 GCF_000696425.1 Galeopterus variegatus | reverse complement strand
TTTAGACTGAACATTCAGTACTGTTCCCTTGACAATGACCTGACTCCCTCAGTGATCCCTGAGCTAATTCACTTTTATACCCTTCTGGCTGCATTAAATGCCTCTCCAGCTTGGCAGACCCCGAGGGCCTCCTGCCTTGGCACTGTTTCCACGGGGGCCCATGCTCCTGCCTGACCCTGGGAGCAGGAACCAACCAGAGAGAGCTGCCTTGCACTGGGATGGAGGCTGCTGCCGAAGCAGCATTGTAAGGGGCTGCCTCGGAGGAGGGCAGAGTCCATGGCCTCCTGGTTTCCTCTGCCTCACTCCTCCCTAGTTCTGACCTTTTCTGCTACTTTGGCATTTGGCTTCCTGGGACACCTCCTGCCTCCTTCTAGTGTGTGTATTTGAGCCTCTTCTCAGTATGCACAATTCTGTTGGCCCTTCCAATTGTCTGGCCTTGGATTCTTCTCTAAGCAGCTGATTCTCTCTGACAATAGTTGCTCAAGTAAACTCTTGCCAGGTGCCAATTGCTTTTCAAGGCTTATACTCTGTCTTATTTGGAGGTTTTACTTACCTAGTTTAAGAGTAGTCCCCCTATACAAACTTAAAGGACAAATAACAAA
>NW_007726642.1:575426-577399 GCF_000696425.1 Galeopterus variegatus | reverse complement strand
CGGTACGGGCGCGACACTGAGGGTTGCGATCCATTGCCGGACACGAAAAAAGGGAAAAAAAAAATGTGCATAATGTTAGAATCTACAATTCAACTTCTTGGAATTTATCCTAAGAAAACACTGGAAGACATGCCCAAGGGTGTTACGTGCAATGATGTTTATCTCAGCACTATTTGTAATAGCAAAAAAATGGAAATGACTTAATGATCCATCAATAGAGAACTGGCTAAATCAATTATGCTTCATTCATATAATGGAATCTTATGCAGTCATTAAAAATGACATCTGTATCCACTGACATCAAAAGAGGCCCATGATCCATTAAATAAAAAAAGGTTATGAAAGATCGCATAAAGTATGTTTCGTTTGTGTTGAATTTTATACCTATGTGTGTACATAGGCCCAGGAAGGAGTCTAGAAGGCTGTTCCCCAAAAGTTCTGGGTGGTGGGAATAATGGAGTATGTGATTTGTGCCTTCTTTGGGTAACCAGTGCCCAGTGACCCTCTGGGTTTGCCACTTGCCCCTGTTCTCATTCTGGTGGAGTTGACTCACCCTAGGATAAGGATGACTGCCACGGCCCTAATAGAGGCTCAAGGAGATTGATCATAGGGAAAAAACCAATGTGGATTGTTCTGGAGATCCTAAGAAAGACTGTGTTGCATAACAAAGCTCTCCAAAACTTACTTGGTGTAAAACAGCAACCATTTCATAACAGATTCTGTTGTCAGTAATTTGGAGAGAAGACACAAGTGGAATGGCTTATCTCTGCCCCATGATGTCTGGGGCCACAGCCGGAAAGTTGTAGATGACTTGAACAGATTGGGGCTGGGATCAGTTGCGGAATTCTCTACTCACGCATCCAACACCTGAGTCACTGAAAGTCTGAGCCTAGGTGGAACTGTTGGCCAGAGAACCTTCTCATGGGCTGCATGTGGCTTGGACTTCTGACAGCTTGGCAGCTGTGTTCCAAAGGGAGGTGTCTTCAAGAGGGAAGAAGCTGAAGAGTATTTCAAGAGGTCAAGACAAAAGCTACAAGGCTTCTTCTGACTTAGCCTCAGAAACCATGACAGCATCATTTCACCACATTCTGTTGATTACAAATGAGTCAGTAGAACCAGCTCAGATCCAAGGGGAGGAGAATTAGACCTCAACTCTTGATGGGGAAGAGACAAGGTCACATTGCAGAAGAGCATGTGAAATGGGAGATATTGCTGTGGCCTTGTATGGAAAAGACAATCCACTGGTAGACAATCTTTCTTCCCTGCTGGACACAAAGCTGAGAGATGTGAGATCAGAACAGCCCTAGGCCTTGGAATCACAAAGGGGAAACCTGTGCATAAAGCCAGCTTGGAGAAGAGCCAAGAGATGCAGGAGAGCAAAAATGAGAGAGAGAGAGAGAGAGAGAGATATCAGGTCCAGAGGGCATCATTTGAGCCTGACCAGCCCTCTCTTGAAGCGAACCCCACCCCTGACTGACTCCTCTGTCCCAAGAGCCTATAATCACCTTGCGTGTAAGCCAGTTCAAGCTGGGTTTTCTATCACTTGTACAAAAAACAGTCCTAATCAATACAAGGGGATTTTATAAGAATTTTACTCCTTTTAAAAATACTTTTCCATATTGTTTGAATTTTCTACAGTGAGTACGTTATATTTTCAGTGTTTTAAAAATTTTCAATTAAACACCCATTTGTGAATCACCAATGGCAATGACTATGACTTTAATAACCTCACATTTTCTTTTTTGGTTTTTTCCTTTTTTAATTTTTTTCTTATTGAAATATATTGATTATTTGTGGGGTAAAGAGTTATATTTCAATACATGTATACAATATGTGATGATCAAATCAGCGATTTACATATTCGTCAAACCTCACATTTTGATCAATCTGAAAACTACAGTTATTTGCCTACCATTATCTTTTGTTTGTCAAAATGCAGCACCTCCACTACCGTGCTACCACCCCTCACTAGT
>NW_007726642.1:567704-575025 GCF_000696425.1 Galeopterus variegatus | reverse complement strand
GCAATGACTATGACTTTAATAACCTCACATTTTCTTTTTTGGTTTTTTCCTTTTTTAATTTTTTTCTTATTGAAATATATTGATTATTTGTGGGGTAAAGAGTTATATTTCAATACATGTATACAATATGTGATGATCAAATCAGCGATTTACATATTCATCAAACCTCACATTTTGATCAATCTGAAAACTACAGTTATTTGCCTAACATTATCTTTTGTTTGTCAAAATGCAGCACCTCCACTACCGTGCTACCACCCCTCACTAGTTCCTAAGTTTTTTCTAAGATTCAAGTGCTTTCCAACTATTCCATGCAATACACGGTTAACTGGTAGGAAGGATTCTGGCACAGCATGGCTCCTGGCCTGCAGAAGCCCTCAATCTAGGCCAGAGATGGAAGTGGGCAGATCATTCTGATCAAGGGCTGTAAGCACTAGAATGGAAGATGTGGAGAAAGAGGGGTGAATTCTTACCAAAATGGAGGTAAAGGGACATTCTAGGCAGAGTGACCAGCTTGAGCCTGATAGTGGGGCCTTTATATGTATAGTTACCGGGATACAAAACAGGTGATTACAAGACAGGGTGCTTGATATGGAGGCTTAGGAGGAGACTCAGATGATAGGTCAGACCCTAAGTGGTGGTGGTGGGGGGTCTTTAATGCCAGGATAAGGAGTTTTAGCTTTATCCTGAAGATAGCAGGGAGCTGCTGGAGGGTCTAAACAGAGGAGTCATGATCAGATTTGAGATGAGAAGGTAGCTCTGATGGTGGTGTAGGCAATGGTTAGGAGAGACCTGCGAGACCAGGTAGGTGGCTACTGCAATAGTCCAAGCGATCAGTAATGAGAGGCTAAGTTGCCTTGTATATTTGTAGCTACTCTGTCTGAGCCCCACCTAAGAGCAGGCATTCCCTGCTGTCTTTGCCCAGGACCTGTTCCTGGGGAGAGAGGCCATTCTGCTCTTCTTCAGAGCTACATGCAGACCTTCGTGTGAATTCTGCCAGGGCCCAATTCATCAGGCTTCCCCAATACACCCAGGTCCTGGCTCTAGTTAGAGTGTGTGGGAGGCAGGGGTTGTCTCTACCCATCCCAGTTCAACCAACCTGACAGGAATCTCTAGATTGGAAGCAAGTCTTCAAATAATAACAGCTAAAAGCAATAATAAAAACAAGAACATCCATCAGGTACTGTAAGACACTGTAAACACTGTAGATGGACTCTCCCATTTAATACTCTCGGTGATCCCATGAAGCATATTCCATTGTCATGTCCATTTCACAGATGAGAAAACTGAGTCTCCGCATCATTAATGCAATAGCTGCTCATGCTAGAGCCTCCAGCGCATATTTGGCCTCCGGTAAGGCACTGCCTGAAGATTCCTCACCCACAGGCTATGAGGTCCTTGGTCTCTACAGCCTGGAATGCAGCCCTCTTTCTACTGCTGCTTCTCTGTCCAAACTCGACAAGGTCTTCTCTCCTCTAGTAGCCCCAACAAGCCCAGTCAGGGTCGGTTTTGCCTCCTCGCTGCTCCCCTTTGCCCCAGCGTGCATCCTGCTGCGCTGTCATGGTTTTCTTCTCTGTACACCTTGGGGTGAGCTCCCCGAGGATAAGCGGGCAACTCTTGCCCACTCTGTGGTCCCAGCGCCAGCACAGAGAGGCTCTGGATAAATGTGTCAGATGCTGAAGTGAAGGTCAGAGGTGCCCACTTCCCTACCTGCTTTGGGGCCTTCTGGCTTTCCAGAGGGATAGGCAACCTCTCCAGGTCCCCCTGAAACCTGTCCCCACCCTGCATGGAGGACTGAGAGGGTGTCTCTCAAGTGATGTGTCCCCCATCATTGCTATCACGTTCCCACCTTCTGCCTTCTCTTTTTCAAATAAGGGTCCAGGGCTGCCCCGTTAGCTCAGTTGGTTAAAGCGTCACCCTGAAATACCAAGGTCAAGGGTTCAGATTCCTATACTGGCCAGCCGCCAAAATAAATAAATAAATAAATAAGGATTCAAATTCAAAGGCTGCTGATGATCTCTAATGAAAGAGAGGCTGGTAACTGGCTCAGACTCATATACCAGGGCGCCCAACCAGGAAAAAATGGGGAGAGAGAGAGATAGAAAGGGACAGAGATAGCCAGTGAGCTGGACGCAGATGAAGAAGTGAGACAGAGCAAAATGCTTTCTTCTCTGGAGCCTCTCTCATGTCTGGAATGCTCAGAAATGGGGGAGAAATTGGTACAGGCTTCAGCAGACAAAATTGAGCAGTTGTGGTGTGTGGTGGTCTGTGGTACTTAAATGCAATAGCTGATCTAATCACTAGTCTTGTTCTCTGGGAAGCTTTTTGCTGCATTTTAGCACAGAAAAGTGTTGTCTTTCTTTTGTGGCTCGAGCTGCTATTTAAGAAAAAAAAAATCAATATGCCTTCTCTGGCTTTCAGTCTTTTTCCCCAAAAGGTGTTTCTTTGGGGAGGGGGTAAAAGTGGCGGGTGTGGGGTATCGAGGAGCGTTTTTGTCATTCATAAGCCGTGGTGACAAATCCTTGACATCATTCGCGGTTTCTATCGATCAGCTCCGTCCGCGGCACCAGAGGACAAATAGAAATCATTTGTCTGTCTTGGCTCCCAAACAGCCTGAGACAAAGGGCTCAGCCAGCAATCAGCAGCTGGAGGTATTAGCAGCAGGTCAAGTTCGGAGGTCAGAGGTCAAACAGGTTGTCATCAGTTTCTCACAGCTATCAGAGCAAGGGCAGGGGAGGGGTAGAATAAAACCCACCACCAACACAGCTGGTTCTTATTAGCCAAATCCTGCCTCCTTGTAAAGAGATATGGGCTACCCCCCTAGGGACACCCCAGTGTGCTGGGTTTCACTGGGATGGCGGTAGGGCTGGGGGTGGTGAGGGGCTGAGGAATAAAAGAAGCAAAATCTGAGCTCTGCCTCCCCCTATCTGTCCATCCCACTCTCCCAAGGGACACTCTGAGTTATTCTGTCCCGGGCCCTGAAAAAAACAGAGAGAGATCTCGGTTTCTCTGGGAGTCCAAGCAAGCAAGTTAATCCTGTAAAATTGGAAGTGGCTTAGGTGGCCTGGGAAACAGGGGATGCAGCCAGGGGACAGTTGAGTCATTTTAAGTCTCTGATTACACACCACCTGTTTTGGTTTCTTCCCCAACCCTCAGGATGAGATCCAACTCTTACGGCAATTAATCTAGAGAAAGTGACAGAGTGACACAAATGGCACGTGACTCGGGAGTGCAGGAGAAGCATGACAAAGAGGGTGGCATCTAACCACTCTTTTCATTGCACACTTGCCACCAAGGCCCTGGGCCTGGTGCAGAGTGATCTCACTTAAGATCAATGAGAGCCCTGTGAGGGCCTAATGGTCCCATTTTACAGATGGGAAGACTGAGGCTTGGAGAGATTCGGTTATCGTTGAGCCACAAAGTATGTACCAAGAAGTGGATCTCTGGGAACAAAGGAAGAGGCCCCTTTGATGGGATCCACTCCTCAGTGGATACAAGTCCATCTGATGAGAACACAGTGAGAGTTCTGAGTCCCTGATCTTGCCAGCTGCTTCCTTAGAAAGTCCCAAATTCTATTGCCTCATGAGGATGAAAGGACTCAGAACTGATCTGGCAGCTCCAAGGAGAAGCACCATGCAGGGAGAGAAAGGTGATTCAGGAGATCTGAAGGTCACCAAGGTGGGAGCATTTTAAGCCCTCGCTGGCCCAGTTTGGAAGGCAGGACTTGACCACACTAACTGGGTGGTAAATCTAGCTCTCAGGAGCCAAGTGTCACTTTTAATAAGGTAACAAGAATGACGGTTTCTCTTCATGCCACATAGTCATGTTGAGGCAGGAATGGACAAGTTCAGTGCATGTCTGAAGACAGATGGGTGCCTGCCACTCACAGGCCTCTGCTGAAACAGGGGCCCTTCTCAAGTCCAGGAGGCTCCAGGGGACGTAGGGACATACTTTAATGAAGATGATTAGGGAATTCCTGATGCACCTGTTACTTATTACAACTCCCTAAGGGACCTTTAAGATGTGTGAGAAAAAGAAAGGTAAAGGTGGTAGTGGAGTTGTGTAGATTTAAGTCTTTGAAAGAAACCTCAATGGTCCATGCAGGATAAATGTCCTTCTGAAACAGGGACCCTTAAAGATAACTAAGGCCTGTGGCTATAAAAATTTAACATGAGGGATCTACAAATCTGCACATGGGATAAAATTGTACAGAACTACACACACACACACACACACACACAAACACACATGCAGGTAAAACTGGTGAAACCTGAATAAGGTCAATGGATTGTACCAATGTGAATTTCCTGGCTGTGATATTGTACTATAGTTACACAAGATGTTACTACTGGGGAAACTAAATGAAGAACATGTGAGATCTCTGTGTATTATTTCTTATAACTGCAGCTGAGTCTACAATTATCTCAAAAAGCTATAAAAAGAAAAAAAACAACAACTAAGGAGCCTTCTGTTCCCTCAATAGACTTCTATTCTCTGCTGCCTGACATAGAGACAGGGAAAAGGATAGGCAGAGGATCAGTAAGTGCTCAGACCCATGAGCTCTCTCAGTATAGAAACAGATAGGAATGATCCACATTGTATTTAATCACATTAGTATCCCATGTTTTGGAGGGGAAAACTGAGGCCAGGGCAATGTACTGATCTGCCTGAGGCCACACTGGCTGGGCTGACTCCGAAGCCTGGGCACTTTTACTGCACCACAGAGGTCAAGTAATCACATTAGTATCCCATGTTTTGGAGGAGAAAACTGAGGCTAGGGCAATGTACTGATCTGCCCGAGGCCACACTGGCTGGGCTGACTCCGAAGCCTGGGCACTTTTACTGCACCACAGAGGTCAAGTTGGCAGTGTTCCTGTTTCCAGAGCCCCAGGAAGCAAGATATGTCAATTCCATCAAGTGTGCACTTTGCCATCTGTAATTTTTTAAAAAGGATGGAGGGTGGGAAATAAAACAAGGTCTCTGTCCTCAAGAATCTGAGTCTGTGTTCATGTCAGGAGACTAACACACCTAGAGATGAGCTGAACTTTCTTAAGAGCAGCACAGGGTCACAGCAGCGGGAGATCTGTGGGGAGGGGGCAGACATGGAGGGCCTCTTGGAAAGGGGCAGCTTATCTTATTTTTTCCATTTTTTTTATTGTGGTAAAATACATATAACATAAAATTTACCATCCTAACCATTTTTAAGTGTATAGTTCAGTGGTATTACGTGCATTCATATTGTCATGCAATTATCACCACTATCCACCCACAGAACTCTTTGATTCTTGAAAAACTGCAACTCTGTCTCCATTAAATGACTTCCCATGTCCCCTCCCCCCATGTCCTGGCAACCACCATTCTACTTTCTCTGAGTTTGACTACTCTAAGTATCTAAGTGGAATCATACAGTATTTGTCCTTTTGTGACCAGCTTACTTCACTTAGCATGATGTCCTCAAGGCTTATCCATGTTGTAGCATGTGTCCAAATTTCCTTCCTTTTTAAGACTGAATAATATTCCATTGGATGTATGCACCACATTTTGCTTATCCATTCATCTGTCAATGATACTTGGGTTGCTTCCATGTCTTAACTACTGTGAATAATGCTGCTATGAATGTGGGTATGCAAATATCTCTTCAACATGCTGCTGAATTCTTTTGAGTATATATCCAGAAGTGGAATCCCTGGATCATATGGTAATTTTATTTTTAATTTTTTGAGGAAAGGGTATGTCTTAAGGATCTTACAGTTTGGTTAGAGTTTTCAGGTTGTTTTGTTTGTCTTGTTGTATATGGCCTTTTTGTTTTGTTTTGTTTTGTTGGCTGTCTGACACAGGGACCCAAACTCTTGACCTTGGTGTTACAATACAGGGATTTTGGTAAATGAAGCAAAGAAGAAATAAAGGGCAGGCACCAAGGAGGATAGAACTGTCATGGAGGAGACTGATCTTTGTATTTTTAAGTTTTCTCTTTGTTTTGGGGGTGTCTGTTATAAACAGCATATATATCTATATATATATTTTAGTTTTGACTCAATCTTTAAGTCTTTGTCTTTTAATAAGGAGGTTTTACTCATTTACATTTTTTCTGTATTTAACTGATTTGGTCTTATTCATAGACAAAAGAGAAAGAATTCTTTTTTTTTTTTTTTGCCCTTTTTGAGACCGGCCACACCGCGCTCAGCCAGTGAGCACTGTGAGTGCACCAGTTATCCCTATATAGGATCTGAACCCACGGAGGGAGCGCTGCTGCGCTCCCAGCGCTGCACTCTCCCGAGTGCGCCACGGGCTCGGCCCCAAGTTCTGAACCCACGGAGGGAGCGCTGCTGCGCTCCCAGCGCTGCACTCTCCCGAGTGCGCCACGGGCTCGGCCACAAAAGAGAAAGAATTCTTTTGGTGGAAACAAATGCCTCTTAGTTTAACCTCCCAGATGGTTTTTAATTCTTCCTTTCAAAGATCCTTATCTTCTAACCTACACTGTCCCATTTGCCTCTCTTCCCTAGTGTTTTGGAAGAAGTTTTTATTCTGTTACTGGTTAACTTAAATTTTTAATTTAAATATCCTTTAATTTGTAATCATTTAATATTTTTATTTTGAGGTACTTAGACTATAAAGAAATATAAAAGAATAATATAAACAACATCTATATTCCCACTATCCATCGTTAGTGTGCCAATAATCAATTTATTGCTTCTCAGCTCCAAATCCACCATCATTTGCCCTGCTTTGCAATACTGCAGCTGGACACTGTAAACACTTCTCCTTTACCAGCTGGCACAATGTTAGGCTTTGTGGGTAGAGGGTGCAAGAGGAAAACTTCAAGGCATAGCAGAAGAAGGGGCTTCTTTTCCTGGTTCCAGACTGCAATTCCGTTCCCATGATGCAGCTGCCAGCAACATATGGGGGACTCCACCTACAGCAAGTTTTGCTGGCACCCCTGTGGGCAGCTTCCTGCTTGCCAGACATGGCCTGCCCACAGTGGACCAGCTCTGACTTGAAGCACCACAGTGAACTTCTCCACATGGCGCACAACCACACCCTCCCTAAGGTCTGAGTCTCAGCCTTGGGTTGGTGGGCTTCTTCCAAGTATGTTTCTTCCTTGGGTACCCTTTCTTAGCTCTAGAGGTAGTATCAGCTCCCCAAATCTGCTACTCTTCTTTAAAGCTCTTTTACCTCTCTTAGTAGCTAACCACCTTTTGCAAGTTAGTTTTTGGGGTATTTTTTTAGTTAATTATTTATTTATTTATTTATTTATTTTGTCAATATACAATGTAGTTGATTATTATGTCCCATCACCGAAACCTCCCTCCCTCCTCCCTCT
>NW_007726642.1:564522-566756 GCF_000696425.1 Galeopterus variegatus | reverse complement strand
AGTGCACCACTGGGCCGGCCCTATGGAGATAATCTTGCTTATGGTATATTTTTAAGCGGTGCACTGTAGCAGTGCACCACTGGGCCGGCCCTATGGAGATAATCTTGCTTATGGTATATTTTTAAGCGGCGCACTGTAGCAGTGCACCACTGGGCCGGCCCTATGGAGATAATCTTGCTTATGGTATATTTTGCCAGTCCCTGTAATGCTTAAGCTATTTAGAGCTGGGTTTTCTGTTACTTTACAGCTGAAAGTAACTTACTGGATACATATTTTTAAATACATACTATATCAGTTAGGATGAACTAAATTATGCTACAATAACCCACAAAAACCCAGTCGTCTAAGACAGTGAGGGTTTATTTCTCCCTCTTACTACTGGCCCATCCAAGGTGGCGAGGGGCTCTGCTCTGTGTCATGCTAAAACTAGGACAGCAGCTAATGGAGTAGCCACAATCTGCCATGTTGGTGATTGCCATGACAGAGAGAAAGAGGGTGCTGGATGGTCTCGTGCCAACAATTACATGTTCCCTCCTGGAAGTGACACAAATCACTTCAGCTAACAACCCATCGGCCCCAAGTAACTGAAAGGTACCAGGAAGTGCAGTTTTACCATGTGTCAGAAGGCAAAGAGCTGGAAACACTTGGGGAGCAGCAGTAAAGACTATAATGCATGCATTTCAGTTTATAATAATAATAATAATAATTATAATTATTACTAAATACTGCTTTAACTACTCCTTACAGATTTTACCAAGTACTTTCATTTTCATTTTTAAATAAACTTTTCCATTTAGAATAGTTTTAGATATACAGGAAAATTATTTAAAAAGTAGCTAGAAAGTTCCTGTATACCCCCACACCCAGTTTCACCTATATCATTTGTCATAATTAATGGACCAATATATTATGGTTAACTAAAATCCGTACTTTCACTCAGATTTCTTTTGTTTTTACCTAATGTCCTTTTTCTGTTCCAAAATCTCATCCAGGATACCACATAATATTTAACCAACCTGTCTCCTTAGGTTCCTTTTGGTTGTGAGAATTTCTCATGCTTTCCTTGTTTTTCATGACCTCGACAGTTCTTAGGAGTACCGGTCAGGTATTTTGTGGAACGTGTCTCAAACTGGGACTCGTCTGATGTTTTTCTCATGTTTAGACCAGGGTTAAGGGTTTCTGAGAGGGAGATCACAGAGGTGAAGTGCCATTCTCCTGACATAACACACGATCACCATGACTTACCACTGTCGATATTAACCTTGATCACCTGGCTGAGGTGGTGCATGTCAGGTTTCTCTACTGTAAAGCAACCCTCCCCCCTTCTATATTGTACCCTTTTGAAGGAAATCACTATGGTAAGCCCACCCTTAAGGAGTTGGGAGTTAGGCTCCACCTCCTGCAGGGCTGAGTGTTCACATAAATTATTTGGAATTCTTCTGCACAGGAGATACGTCTACTCTCCCCATTAATTTATTTGTATCTGTATGGGTTCATGGATATTTGTTTACTTTGGGTTATAATCCAATACTACATTATTTTTTTGCTGAAACTGTTCCAACTTTGGCCACTGCGAACATTTTTAGCTGGCTCCTATGTCTCTTAGACGCCCATCTATGCAAGTCGTTCCATATTAGAACACTTCCTTATTTTTTTTTGCACAAGAAGATGCTCCAAGCTCATCTTGTATATTTCTTGTCCCAGTCCTAGAATCAGTCATTTCCCCAAGGACCCTGATTCCTTTTATTGGAGAATGGTGTTAGAAACCAAGATCTGGGTGTTAGGTGTGATCACTGCTAATGGGGTCATTGTTTTTGGCCCTCTCAGCTGGCAGAGCAAAGAGATATGGGTGTGTATGCTAACCATGTATATACACATATTTATACAGAATTCCATATGTAACCACCTTTGTCTATGTTAAGCTGAACATGCCTCCAACTCTAATCCATTCCCACATGGACCATTCAAGCTCAACCCCTTGCTTATCTATAACCTCCCACTACAACAGTGAGAACCTTGACTCCCCCATTTGTTTCCTTAAGTGTTTAATTCCGGTGTATCTATATACAATGGTTCAGAATTGTTAACCCTTTCGTTATCATTTAATTCTAAATATTTAATTAGTTTTCATTGATTTACTTTTTAACCATGAATTATTTAGAAGTTCGCTTTGAGGGCCGGCCTGGTGGCGCACTGGAGAGTGTGCCGCTTGGGAGTGTGGTGGCGCTCCCGCC